>NC_090335.1:83245973-83457822 GCF_035084215.1 Heptranchias perlo | reverse complement strand
GAACCAAGAGGCAGACAACATAGGGAGGGCGTTTCCCCCCTCTGCCCACCATTTTAAAACCTAACTTTTGCAAGTGACGCACTAAGGACTTGGTCTGTTTGTTTGTAGCTCCCTGATGAGCCGTAAGATGGCGAAACCGGTCGGAGTGTTCCAAGAAGGAACGATGGATGGTACTTAAGGCTGGAGGACGAGACACATTCAGTAGTAGCCAAGCAGGAACTCTGGATGGTGCCTAAAGCTAAAGCACAAGGTGCATTCATTTGGACAACAGCAACAGTCAGAGTGCGGCCAGAACCAAGAGGCAGACAACATAGGGAGGGCGTTTCCCCCCTCTGCCCACCATTTTAAAACCTAACTTTTGCAAGTGACGCACTAAGGACTTGGTCTGTTTGTTTGTAGCTCCTGATGAGCCGTAAGATGGCGAAACCGGTCGGAGTGTTCCAAGAAGGAACGATGGATGGTACTTAAGGCTGGAGGACGAGACACATTCAGTAGTAGCCAAGCAGGAACTCTGGATGGTGCCTAAAGCTAAAGCACAAGGTGCATTCATTTGGACAACAGCAACAGTCTGAAGTGCGGGCCAGAACCAAGAGGCAGACAACATAGGGAGGGCGTTTCCCCCCTCTGCCCACCATTTTAAAACCTAACTTTTGCAAGTGACGCACTAAGGACTTGGTCTGTTTGTTTGTAGCTCCCTGATGAGCCGTAAGATGGCGAAACCGGTCGGAGTGTTCCAAGAAGGAACGATGGATGGTACTTAAGGCTGGAGGACGAGACACATTCAGTAGTAGCCAAGCAGGAACTCTGGATGGTGCCTAAAGCTAAAGCACAAGGTGCATTCATTTGGACAACAGCAACAGTCTGAAGTGCGGGCCAGAACCAAGAGGCAGACAACATAGGGAGGGCGTTTCCCCCCTCTGCCCACCATTTTAAAACCTAACTTTTGCAAGTGACGCACTAAGGACTTGGTCTGTTTGTTTGTAGCTCCCTGATGAGCCGTAAGATGGCGAAACCGGTCGGAGTGTTCCAAGAAGGAACGATGGATGGTACTTAAGGCTGGAGGACGAGACACATTCAGTAGTAGCCAAGCAGGAACTCTGGATGGTGCCTAAAGCTAAAGCACAAGGTGCATTCATTTGGACAACAGCAACAGTCTGAAGTGCGGGCCAGAACCAAGAGGCAGACAACATAGGGAGGGCGTTTCCCCCTCTGCCCACCATTTTAAAACCTAACTTTTGCAAGTGACGCACTAAGGACTTGGTCTGTTTGTTTGTAGCTCCCTGATGAGCCGTAAGATGGCGAAACCGGTCGGAGTGTTCCAAGAAGGAACGATGGATGGTACTTAAGGCTGGAGGACGAGACACATTCAGTAGTAGCCAAGCAGGAACTCTGGATGGTGCCTAAAGCTAAAGCACAAGGTGCATTCATTTGGACAACAGCAACAGTCTGAAGTGCGGGCCAGAACCAAGAGGCAGACAACATAGGGAGGGCGTTTCCCCCCTCTGCCCACCATTTTAAAACCTAACTTTTGCAAGTGACGCACTAAGGACTTGGTCTGTTTGTTTGTAGCTCCCTGATGAGCCGTAAGATGGCGAAACCGGTCGGAGTGTTCCAAGAAGGAACGATGGATGGTACTTAAGGCTGGAGGACGAGACACATTCAGTAGTAGCCAAGCAGGAACTCTGGATGGTGCCTAAAGCTAAAGCACAAGGTGCATTCATTTGGACAACAGCAACAGTCTGAAGTGCGGGCCAGAACCAAGAGGCAGACAACATAGGGAGGGCGTTTCCCCCCTCTGCCCACCATTTTAAAACCTAACTTTTGCAAGTGACGCACTAAGGACTTGGTCTGTTTGTTTGTAGCTCCCTGATGAGCCGTAAGATGGCGAAACCGGTCGGAGTGTTCCAAGAAGGAACGATGGATGGTACTTAAGGCTGGAGGACGAGACACATTCAGTAGTAGCCAAGCAGGAACTCTGGATGGTGCCTAAAGCTAAAGCACAAGGTGCATTCATTTGGACAACAGCAACAGTCTGAAGTGCGGGCCAGAACCAAGAGGCAGACAACATAGGGAGGGCGTTTCCCCCCTCTGCCCACCATTTTAAAACCTAACTTTTGCAAGTGACGCACTAAGGACTTGGTCTGTTTGTTTGTAGCTCCCTGATGAGCCGTAAGATGGCGAAACCGGTCGGAGTGTTCCAAGAAGGAACGATGGATGGTACTTAAGGCTGGAGGACGAGACACATTCAGTAGTAGCCAAGCAGGAACTCTGGATGGTGCCTAAAGCTAAAGCACAAGGTGCATTCATTTGGACAACAGCAACAGTCTGAAGTGCGGGCCAGAACCAAGAGGCAGACAACATAGGGAGGGCGTTTCCCCCTCTGCCCACCATTTTAAAACCTAACTTTTGCAAGTGACGCACTAAGGACTTGGTCTGTTTGTTTGTAGCTCCCTGATGAGCCGTAAGATGGCGAAACCGGTCGGAGTGTTCCAAGAAGGAACGATGGATGGTACTTAAGGCTGGAGGACGAGACACATTCAGTAGTAGCCAAGCAGGAACTCTGGATGGTGCCTAAAGCTAAAGCACAAGGTGCATTCATTTGGACAACAGCAACAGTCTGAAGTGCGGGCCAGAACCAAGAGGCAGACAACATAGGGAGGGCGTTTCCCCCCTCTGCCCACCATTTTAAAACCTAACTTTTGCAAGTGACGCACTAAGGACTTGGTCTGTTTGTTTGTAGCTCCCTGATGAGCCGTAAGATGGCGAAACCGGTCGGAGTGTTCCAAGAAGGAACGATGGATGGTACTTAAGGCTGGAGGACGAGACACATTCAGTAGTAGCCAAGCAGGAACTCTGGATGGTGCCTAAAGCTAAAGCACAAGGTGCATTCATTTGGACAACAGCAACAGTCTGAAGTGCGGGCCAGAACCAAGAGGCAGACAACATAGGGAGGGCGTTTCCCCCCTCTGCCCACCATTTTAAAACCTAACTTTTGCAAGTGACGCACTAAGGACTTGGTCTGTTTGTTGTAGCTCCCTGATGAGCCGTAAGATGGCGAAACCGGTCGGAGTGTTCCAAGAAGGAACGATGGATGGTACTTAAGGCTGGAGGACGAGACACATTCAGTAGTAGCCAAGCAGGAACTCTGGATGGTGCCTAAAGCTAAAGCACAAGGTGCATTCATTTGGACAACAGCAACAGTCTGAAGTGCGGGCCAGAACCAAGAGGCAGACAACATAGGGAGGGCGTTTCCCCCCTCTGCCCACCATTTTAAAACCTAACTTTTGCAAGTGACGCACTAAGGACTTGGTCTGTTTGTTTGTAGCTCCCTGATGAGCCGTAAGATGGCGAAACCGGTCGGAGTGTTCCAAGAAGGAACGATGGATGGTACTTAAGGCTGGAGGACGAGACACATTCAGTAGTAGCCAAGCAGGAACTCTGGATGGTGCCTAAAGCTAAAGCACAAGGTGCATTCATTTGGACAACAGCAACAGTCTGAAGTGCGGGCCAGAACCAAGAGGCAGACAACATAGGGAGGGCGTTTCCCCCCTCTGCCCACCATTTTAAAACCTAACTTTTGCAAGTGACGCACTAAGGACTTGGTCTGTTTGTTTGTAGCTCCCTGATGAGCCGTAAGATGGCGAAACCGGTCGGAGTGTTCCAAGAAGGAACGATGGATGGTACTTAAGGCTGGAGGACGAGACACATTCAGTAGTAGCCAAGCAGGAACTCTGGATGGTGCCTAAAGCTAAAGCACAAGGTGCATTCATTTGGACAACAGCAACAGTCTGAAGTGCGGGCCAGAACCAAGAGGCAGACAACATAGGGAGGGCGTTTCCCCCCTCTGCCCACCATTTTAAAACCTAACTTTTGCAAGTGACGCACTAAGGACTTGGTCTGTTTGTTTGTAGCTCCCTGATGAGCCGTAAGATGGCGAAACCGGTCGGAGTGTTCCAAGAAGGAACGATGGATGGTACTTAAGGCTGGAGGACGAGACACATTCAGTAGTAGCCAAGCAGGAACTCTGGATGGTGCCTAAAGCTAAAGCACAAGGTGCATTCATTTGGACAACAGCAACAGTCTGAAGTGCGGGCCAGAACCAAGAGGCAGACAACATAGGGAGGGCGTTTCCCCCCTCTGCCCACCATTTTAAAACCTAACTTTTGCAAGTGACGCACTAAGGACTTGGTCTGTTTGTTTGTAGCTCCCTGATGAGCCGTAAGATGGCGAAACCGGTCGGAGTGTTCCAAGAAGGAACGATGGATGGTACTTAAGGCTGGAGGACGAGACACATTCAGTAGTAGCCAAGCAGGAACTCTGGATGGTGCCTAAAGCTAAAGCACAAGGTGCATTCATTTGGACAACAGCAACAGTCTGAAGTGCGGGCCAGAACCAAGAGGCAGACAACATAGGGAGGGCGTTTCCCCCCTCTGCCCACCATTTTAAAACCTAACTTTTGCAAGTGACGCACTAAGGACTTGGTCTGTTTGTTTGTAGCTCCCTGATGAGCCGTAAGATGGCGAAACCGGTCGGAGTGTTCCAAGAAGGAACGATGGATGGTACTTAAGGCTGGAGGACGAGACACATTCAGTAGTAGCCAAGCAGGAACTCTGGATGGTGCCTAAAGCTAAAGCACAAGGTGCATTCATTTGGACAACAGCAACAGTCTGAAGTGCGGGCCAGAACCAAGAGGCAGACAACATAGGGAGGGCGTTTCCCCCCTCTGCCCACCATTTTAAAACCTAACTTTTGCAAGTGACGCACTAAGGACTTGGTCTGTTTGTTTGTAGCTCCCTGATGAGCCGTAAGATGGCGAAACCGGTCGGAGTGTTCCAAGAAGGAACGATGGATGGTACTTAAGGCTGGAGGACGAGACACATTCAGTAGTAGCCAAGCAGGAACTCTGGATGGTGCCTAAAGCTAAAGCACAAGGTGCATTCATTTGGACAACAGCAACAGTCTGAAGTGCGGGCCAGAACCAAGAGGCAGACAACATAGGGAGGGCGTTTCCCCCCTCTGCCCACCATTTTAAAACCTAACTTTTGCAAGTGACGCACTAAGGACTTGGTCTGTTTGTTTGTAGCTCCCTGATGAGCCGTAAGATGGCGAAACCGGTCGGAGTGTTCCAAGAAGGAACGATGGATGGTACTTAAGGCTGGAGGACGAGACACATTCAGTAGTAGCCAAGCAGGAACTCTGGATGGTGCCTAAAGCTAAAGCACAAGGTGCATTCATTTGGACAACAGCAACAGTCTGAAGTGCGGGCCAGAACCAAGAGGCAGACAACATAGGGAGGGCGTTTCCCCCTCTGCCCACCATTTTAAAACCTAACTTTTGCAAGTGACGCACTAAGGACTTGGTCTGTTTGTTTGTAGCTCCCTGATGAGCCGTAAGATGGCGAAACCGGTCGGAGTGTTCCAAGAAGGAACGATGGATGGTACTTAAGGCTGGAGGACGAGACACATTCAGTAGTAGCCAAGCAGGAACTCTGGATGGTGCCTAAAGCTAAAGCACAAGGTGCATTCATTTGGACAACAGCAACAGTCTGAAGTGCGGGCCAGAACCAAGAGGCAGACAACATAGGGAGGGCGTTTCCCCCCTCTGCCCACCATTTTAAAACCTAACTTTTGCAAGTGACGCACTAAGGACTTGGTCTGTTTGTTTGTAGCTCCCTGATGAGCCGTAAGATGGCGAAACCGGTCGGAGTGTTCCAAGAAGGAACGATGGATGGTACTTAAGGCTGGAGGACGAGACACATTCAGTAGTAGCCAAGCAGGAACTCTGGATGGTGCCTAAAGCTAAAGCACAAGGTGCATTCATTTGGACAACAGCAACAGTCTGAAGTGCGGGCCAGAACCAAGAGGCAGACAACATAGGGAGGGCGTTTCCCCCTCTGCCCACCATTTTAAAACCTAACTTTTGCAAGTGACGCACTAAGGACTTGGTCTGTTTGTTTGTAGCTCCCTGATGAGCCGTAAGATGGCGAAACCGGTCGGAGTGTTCCAAGAAGGAACGATGGATGGTACTTAAGGCTGGAGGACGAGACACATTCAGTAGTAGCCAAGCAGGAACTCTGGATGGTGCCTAAAGCTAAAGCACAAGGTGCATTCATTTGGACAACAGCAACAGTCTGAAGTGCGGGCCAGAACCAAGAGGCAGACAACATAGGGAGGGCGTTTCCCCCCTCTGCCCACCATTTTAAAACCTAACTTTTGCAAGTGACGCACTAAGGACTTGGTCTGTTTGTTTGTAGCTCCCTGATGAGCCGTAAGATGGCGAAACCGGTCGGAGTGTTCCAAGAAGGAACGATGGATGGTACTTAAGGCTGGAGGACGAGACACATTCAGTAGTAGCCAAGCAGGAACTCTGGATGGTGCCTAAAGCTAAAGCACAAGGTGCATTCATTTGGACAACAGCAACAGTCTGAAGTGCGGGCCAGAACCAAGAGGCAGACAACATAGGGAGGGCGTTTCCCCCCTCTGCCCACCATTTTAAAACCTAACTTTTGCAAGTGACGCACTAAGGACTTGGTCTGTTTGTTTGTAGCTCCCTGATGAGCCGTAAGATGGCGAAACCGGTCGGAGTGTTCCAAGAAGGAACGATGGATGGTACTTAAGGCTGGAGGACGAGACACATTCAGTAGTAGCCAAGCAGGAACTCTGGATGGTGCCTAAAGCTAAAGCACAAGGTGCATTCATTTGGACAACAGCAACAGTCTGAAGTGCGGGCCAGAACCAAGAGGCAGACAACATAGGGAGGGCGTTTCCCCCTCTGCCCACCATTTTAAAACCTAACTTTTGCAAGTGACGCACTAAGGACTTGGTCTGTTTGTTTGTAGCTCCCTGATGAGCCGTAAGATGGCGAAACCGGTCGGAGTGTTCCAAGAAGGAACGATGGATGGTACTTAAGGCTGGAGGACGAGACACATTCAGTAGTAGCCAAGCAGGAACTCTGGATGGTGCCTAAAGCTAAAGCACAAGGTGCATTCATTTGGACAACAGCAACAGTCTGAAGTGCGGGCCAGAACCAAGAGGCAGACAACATAGGGAGGGCGTTTCCCCCCTCTGCCCACCATTTTAAAACCTAACTTTTGCAAGTGACGCACTAAGGACTTGGTCTGTTTGTTTGTAGCTCCCTGATGAGCCGTAAGATGGCGAAACCGGTCGGAGTGTTCCAAGAAGGAACGATGGATGGTACTTAAGGCTGGAGGACGAGACACATTCAGTAGTAGCCAAGCAGGAACTCTGGATGGTGCCTAAAGCTAAAGCACAAGGTGCATTCATTTGGACAACAGCAACAGTCTGAAGTGCGGGCCAGAACCAAGAGGCAGACAACATAGGGAGGGCGTTTCCCCCCTCTGCCCACCATTTTAAAAACCCTAACCTAATGCAGCGTAACCCTAACCCTAACCCTAACCCTAACCCTAACCCTAATGCAGCTCCCTGATGAGCCGCAAGATGGCGAAACCGGTCGGAGTGTTCCAAGAAGGAACGATGGATGGTACTTAAGGCTGGAGGACGGGACACATTCAGTAGTAGCCAAGCAGGAACTCTGGATGGTGCCTAAAGCTAAAGCACAAGGTGCATTCATTTGGACAACAGCAACAGTCTGAGGTGCGGGCCAGAACCAAGAGGCAGACAACATAGGGAGGGCGTTTCCCCCCTCTGCCCACCATTTTAAAACCTAACTTTTGCAAGTGACGCACTAAGGACTTGGTCTGTTTGTTTGTAGCTCCCTGATGAGCCGTAAGATGGCGAAACCGGTCGGAGTGTTCCAAGAAGGAACGATGGATGGTACTTAAGGCTGGAGGACGGGACACATTCAGTAGTAGCCAAGCAGGAACTCTGGATGGTGCCTAAAGCTAAAGCACAAGGTGCATTCATTTGGACAACAGCAACAGTCTGAGGTGCGGGCCAGAACCAAGAGGCAGACAACATAGGGAGGGCGTTTCCCCCCTCTGCCCACCATTTTAAAACCTAACTTTTGCAAGTGACGCACTAAGGACTTGGTCTGTTTGTTTGTATAGCTCCCTGATGAGCCGCAAGATGGCGAAACCGGTCGGAGTGTTCCAAGAAGGAACGATGGATGGTACTTAAGGCTGGAGGACGGGACACATTCAGTAGTAGCCAAGCAGGAACTCTGGATGGTGCCTAAAGCTAAAGCACAAGGTGCATTCATTTGGACAACAGCAACAGTCTGAGGTGCGGGCCAGAACCAAGAGGCAGACAACATAGGGAGGGCGTTTCCCCCCTCTGCCCACCATTTTAAAACCTAACTTTTGCAAGTGACGCACTAAGGACTTGGTCTGTTTGTTTGTAGCTCCCTGATGAGCCGCAAGATGGCGAAACCGGTCGGAGTGTTCCAAGAAGGAACGATGGATGGTACTTAAGGCTGGAGGACGGGACACATTCAGTAGTAGCCAAGCAGGAACTCTGGATGGTGCCTAAAGCTAAAGCACAAGGTGCATTCATTTGGACAACAGCAACAGTCTGAGGTGCGGGCCAGAACCAAGAGGCAGACAACATAGGGAGGGCGTTTCCCCCCTCTGCCCACCATTTTAAAACCTAACTTTTGCAAGTGACGCACTAAGGACTTGGTCTGTTTGTTTATAGCTCCCTGATGAGCCGCAAGATGGCGAAACCGGTCGGAGTGTTCCAAGAAGGAACGATGGATGGTACTTAAGGCTGGAGGACGGGACACATTCAGTAGTAGCCAAGCAGGAACTCTGGATGGTGCCTAAAGCTAAAGCACAAGGTGCATTCATTTGGACAACAGCAACAGTCTGAGGTGCGGGCCAGAACCAAGAGGCAGACAACATAGGGAGGGCGTTTCCCCCTCTGCCCACCATTTTAAAACCTAACTTTTGCAAGTGACGCACTAAGGACTTGGTCTGTTTGTTTGTAGCTCCCTGATGAGCCGCAAGATGGCGAAACCGGTCGGAGTGTTCCAAGAAGGAACGATGGATGGTACTTAAGGCTGGAGGACGGGACACATTCAGTAGTAGCCAAGCAGGAACTCTGGATGGTGCCTAAAGCTAAAGCACAAGGTGCATTCATTTGGACAACAGCAACAGTCTGAGGTGCGGGCCAGAACCAAGAGGCAGACAACATAGGGAGGGCGTTTCCCCCTCTGCCCACCATTTTAAAACCTAACTTTTGCAAGTGACGCACTAAGGACTTGGTCTGTTTGTTTGTAGCTCCCTGATGAGCCGCAAGATGGCGAAACCGTCGGAGTGTTCCAAGAAGGAACGATGGATGGTACTTAAGGCTGGAGGACGGGACACATTCAGTAGTAGCCAAGCAGGAACTCTGGATGGTGCCTAAAGCTAAAGCACAAGGTGCATTCATTTGGACAACAGCAACAGTCTGAGGTGCGGGCCAGAACCAAGAGGCAGACAACATAGGGAGGGCGTTTCCCCCCTCTGCCCACCATTTTAAAACCTAACTTTTGCAAGTGACGCACTAAGGACTTGGTCTGTTTGTTTGTAGCTCCCTGATGAGCCGCAAGATGGCGAAACCGGTCGGAGTGTTCCAAGAAGGAACGATGGATGGTACTTAAGGCTGGAGGACGGGACACATTCAGTAGTAGCCAAGCAGGAACTCTGGATGGTGCCTAAAGCTAAAGCACAAGGTGCATTCATTTGGACAACAGCAACAGTCTGAGGTGCGGGCCAGAACCAAGAGGCAGACAACATAGGGAGGGCGTTTCCCCCCTCTGCCCACCATTTTAAAACCTAACTTTTGCAAGTGACGCACTAAGGACTTGGTCTGTTTGTTTGTAGCTCCCTGATGAGCCGCAAGATGGCGAAACCGGTCGGAGTGTTCCAAGAAGGAACGATGGATGGTACTTAAGGCTGGAGGACGGGACACATTCAGTAGTAGCCAAGCAGGAACTCTGGATGGTGCCTAAAGCTAAAGCACAAGGTGCATTCATTTGGACAACAGCAACAGTCTGAGGTGCGGGCCAGAACCAAGAGGCAGACAACATAGGGAGGGCGTTTCCCCCCTCTGCCCACCATTTTAAAACCTAACTTTTGCAAGTGACGCACTAAGGACTTGGTCTGTTTGTTTGTAGCTCCCTGATGAGCCGCAAGATGGCGAAACCGGTCGGAGTGTTCCAAGAAGGAACGATGGATAGTACTTAAGGCTGGAGGACGGGACACATTCAGTAGTAGCCAAGCAGGAACTCTGGATGGTGCCTAAAGCTAAAGCACAAGGTGCATTCATTTGGACAACAGCAACAGTCTGAGGTGCGGGCCAGAACCAAGAGGCAGACAACATAGGGAGGGCGTTTCCCCCCTCTACCCACCATTTTAAAACCTAACTTTTGCAAGTGACGCACTAAGGACTTGGTCTGTTTGTTTGTAGCTCCCTGATGAGCCGCAAGATGGCGAAACCGGTCGGAGTGTTCCAAGAAGGAACGATGGATGGTACTTAAGGCTGGAGGACGGGACACATTCAGTAGTAGCCAAGCAGGAACTCTGGATGGTGCCTAAAGCTAAAGCACAAGGTGCATTCATTTGGACAACAGCAACAGTCTGAGGTGCGGGCCAGAACCAAGAGGCAGACAACATAGGGAGGGCGTTTCCCCCCTCTGCCCACCATTTTAAAACCTAACTTTTGCAAGTGACGCACTAAGGACTTGGTCTGTTTGTTTGTAGCTCCCTGATGAGCCGCAAGATGGCGAAACCGGTTGGAGTGTTCCAAGAAGGAACGATGGATGGTACTTAAGGCTGGAGGACGGGACACATTCAGTAGTAGCCAAGCAGGAACTCTGGATGGTGCCTAAAGCTAAAGCACAAGGTGCATTCATTTGGACAACAGCAACAGTCTGAGGTGCGGGCCAGAACCAAGAGGCAGACAACATAGGGAGGGCGTTTCCCCCCTCTGCCCACCATTTTAAAACCTAACCCTAACCCTAACCCTAACCCTAACCCTAATGCAGCACTAACCCTAACCCTAACCCTAACCCTAATGCAGCGTAACCCTAACCCTAACCCTAACCCGAACCCTAACCCTAATGCAGCATTCACTAACCCTAACCCTAACCCTAATGCAGCGTAACCCTAACCCTAACCCTAACCCTAACCCTAATGCAGCGCTAACCCTAACCCTAACCCTAACCCTAATGCAGCGTTACCCTAACCCTAACCCTAACCCTAATGCAGCGTAACCCTAACCCTAACCCTAACCCTAACCCTAACCCTAATGCAGCGTAACCCTAACCCTAACCCTAACCCTAACCCTAATGCAGCGTAACCCTAACCCTAACCCTAATGCAGGGCGTTTCCCCCCTCTGCCCACCATTTTAAAACCTAACTTTTGCAAGTGACGCACTAAGGACTTGGTCTGTTTGTTTGTAGCTCCCTGATGAGCCGTAAGATGGCGAAACCGGTCGGAGTGTTCCAAGAAGGAACGATGGATGGTACTTAAGGCTGGAGGACGAGACACATTCAGTAGTAGCCAAGCAGGAACTCTGGATGGTGCCTAAAGCTAAAGCACAAGGTGCATTCATTTGGACAACAGCAACAGTCTGAAGTGCGGGCCAGAACCAAGAGGCAGACAACATAGGGAGGGCGTTTCCCCCCTCTGCCCACCATTTTAAAACCTAACTTTTGCAAGTGACGCACTAAGGACTTGGTCTGTTTGTTTGTAGCTCCCTGATGAGCCGTAAGATGGCGAAACCGGTCGGAGTGTTCCAAGAAGGAACGATGGATGGTACTTAAGGCTGGAGGACGAGACACATTCAGTAGTAGCCAAGCAGGAACTCTGGATGGTGCCTAAAGCTAAAGCACAAGGTGCATTCATTTGGACAACAGCAACAGTCTGAAGTGCGGGCCAGAACCAAGAGGCAGACAACATAGGGAGGGCGTTTCCCCCCTCTGCCCACCATTTTAAAACCTAACTTTTGCAAGTGACGCACTAAGGACTTGGTCTGTTTGTTTGTAGCTCCCTGATGAGCCGTAAGATGGCGAAACCGGTCGGAGTGTTCCAAGAAGGAACGATGGATGGTACTTAAGGCTGGAGGACGAGACACATTCAGTAGTAGCCAAGCAGGAACTCTGGATGGTGCCTAAAGCTAAAGCACAAGGTGCATTCATTTGGACAACAGCAACAGTCTGAAGTGCGGGCCAGAACCAAGAGGCAGACAACATAGGGAGGGCGTTTCCCCCCTCTGCCCACCATTTTAAAACCTAACTTTTGCAAGTGACGCACTAAGGACTTGGTCTGTTTGTTTGTAGCTCCCTGATGAGCCGTAAGATGGCGAAACCGGTCGGAGTGTTCCAAGAAGGAACGATGGATGGTACTTAAGGCTGGAGGACGAGACACATTCAGTAGTAGCCAAGCAGGAACTCTGGATGGTGCCTAAAGCTAAAGCACAAGGTGCATTCATTTGGACAACAGCAACAGTCTGAAGTGCGGGCCAGAACCAAGAGGCAGACAACATAGGGAGGGCGTTTCCCCCCTCTGCCCACCATTTTAAAACCTAACTTTTGCAAGTGACGCACTAAGGACTTGGTCTGTTTGTTTGTAGCTCCCTGATGAGCCGTAAGATGGCGAAACCGGTCGGAGTGTTCCAAGAAGGAACGATGGATGGTACTTAAGGCTGGAGGACGAGACACATTCAGTAGTAGCCAAGCAGGAACTCTGGATGGTGCCTAAAGCTAAAGCACAAGGTGCATTCATTTGGACAACAGCAACAGTCTGAAGTGCGGGCCAGAACCAAGAGGCAGACAACATAGGGAGGGCGTTTCCCCCCTCTGCCCACCATTTTAAAACCTAACTTTTGCAAGTGACGCACTAAGGACTTGGTCTGTTTGTTTGTAGCTCCCTGATGAGCCGTAAGATGGCGAAACCGGTCGGAGTGTTCCAAGAAGGAACGATGGATGGTACTTAAGGCTGGAGGACGAGACACATTCAGTAGTAGCCAAGCAGGAACTCTGGATGGTGCCTAAAGCTAAAGCACAAGGTGCATTCATTTGGACAACAGCAACAGTCTGAAGTGCGGGCCAGAACCAAGAGGCAGACAACATAGGGAGGGCGTTTCCCCCCTCTGCCCACCATTTTAAAACCTAACTTTTGCAAGTGACGCACTAAGGACTTGGTCTGTTTGTTTGTAGCTCCCTGATGAGCCGTAAGATGGCGAAACCGGTCGGAGTGTTCCAAGAAGGAACGATGGATGGTACTTAAGGCTGGAGGACGAGACACATTCAGTAGTAGCCAAGCAGGAACTCTGGATGGTGCCTAAAGCTAAAGCACAAGGTGCATTCATTTGGACAACAGCAACAGTCTGAAGTGCGGGCCAGAACCAAGAGGCAGACAACATAGGGAGGGCGTTTCCCCCCTCTGCCCACCATTTTAAAACCTAACTTTTGCAAGTGACGCACTAAGGACTTGGTCTGTTTGTTTGTAGCTCCCTGATGAGCCGTAAGATGGCGAAACCGGTCGGAGTGTTCCAAGAAGGAACGATGGATGGTACTTAAGGCTGGAGGACGAGACACATTCAGTAGTAGCCAAGCAGGAACTCTGGATGGTGCCTAAAGCTAAAGCACAAGGTGCATTCATTTGGACAACAGCAACAGTCTGAAGTGCGGGCCAGAACCAAGAGGCAGACAACATAGGGAGGGCGTTTCCCCCCTCTGCCCACCATTTTAAAACCTAACTTTTGCAAGTGACGCACTAAGGACTTGGTCTGTTTGTTTGTAGCTCCCTGATGAGCCGTAAGATGGCGAAACCGGTCGGAGTGTTCCAAGAAGGAACGATGGATGGTACTTAAGGCTGGAGGACGAGACACATTCAGTAGTAGCCAAGCAGGAACTCTGGATGGTGCCTAAAGCTAAAGCACAAGGTGCATTCATTTGGACAACAGCAACAGTCTGAAGTGCGGGCCAGAACCAAGAGGCAGACAACATAGGGAGGGCGTTTCCCCCCTCTGCCCACCATTTTAAAACCTAACTTTTGCAAGTGACGCACTAAGGACTTGGTCTGTTTGTTTGTAGCTCCCTGATGAGCCGTAAGATGGCGAAACCGGTCGGAGTGTTCCAAGAAGGAACGATGGATGGTACTTAAGGCTGGAGGACGAGACACATTCAGTAGTAGCCAAGCAGGAACTCTGGATGGTGCCTAAAGCTAAAGCACAAGGTGCATTCATTTGGACAACAGCAACAGTCTGAAGTGCGGGCCAGAACCAAGAGGCAGACAACATAGGGAGGGCGTTTCCCCCCTCTGCCCACCATTTTAAAACCTAACTTTTGCAAGTGACGCACTAAGGACTTGGTCTGTTTGTTTGTAGCTCCCTGATGAGCCGTAAGATGGCGAAACCGGTCGGAGTGTTCCAAGAAGGAACGATGGATGGTACTTAAGGCTGGAGGACGAGACACATTCAGTAGTAGCCAAGCAGGAACTCTGGATGGTGCCTAAAGCTAAAGCACAAGGTGCATTCATTTGGACAACAGCAACAGTCTGAAGTGCGGGCCAGAACCAAGAGGCAGACAACATAGGGAGGGCGTTTCCCCCCTCTGCCCACCATTTTAAAACCTAACTTTTGCAAGTGACGCACTAAGGACTTGGTCTGTTTGTTTGTAGCTCCCTGATGAGCCGTAAGATGGCGAAACCGGTCGGAGTGTTCCAAGAAGGAACGATGGATGGTACTTAAGGCTGGAGGACGAGACACATTCAGTAGTAGCCAAGCAGGAACTCTGGATGGTGCCTAAAGCTAAAGCACAAGGTGCATTCATTTGGACAACAGCAACAGTCTGAAGTGCGGGCCAGAACCAAGAGGCAGACAACATAGGGAGGGCGTTTCCCCCCTCTGCCCACCATTTTAAAACCTAACTTTTGCAAGTGACGCACTAAGGACTTGGTCTGTTTGTTTGTAGCTCCCTGATGAGCCGTAAGATGGCGAAACCGGTCGGAGTGTTCCAAGAAGGAACGATGGATGGTACTTAAGGCTGGAGGACGAGACACATTCAGTAGTAGCCAAGCAGGAACTCTGGATGGTGCCTAAAGCTAAAGCACAAGGTGCATTCATTTGGACAACAGCAACAGTCTGAAGTGCGGGCCAGAACCAAGAGGCAGACAACATAGGGAGGGCGTTTCCCCCCTCTGCCCACCATTTTAAAACCTAACTTTTGCAAGTGACGCACTAAGGACTTGGTCTGTTTGTTTGTAGCTCCCTGATGAGCCGTAAGATGGCGAAACCGGTCGGAGTGTTCCAAGAAGGAACGATGGATGGTACTTAAGGCTGGAGGACGAGACACATTCAGTAGTAGCCAAGCAGGAACTCTGGATGGTGCCTAAAGCTAAAGCACAAGGTGCATTCATTTGGACAACAGCAACAGTCTGAAGTGCGGGCCAGAACCAAGAGGCAGACAACATAGGGAGGGCGTTTCCCCCCTCTGCCCACCATTTTAAAACCTAACTTTTGCAAGTGACGCACTAAGGACTTGGTCTGTTTGTTTGTAGCTCCCTGATGAGCCGTAAGATGGCGAAACCGGTCGGAGTGTTCCAAGAAGGAACGATGGATGGTACTTAAGGCTGGAGGACGAGACACATTCAGTAGTAGCCAAGCAGGAACTCTGGATGGTGCCTAAAGCTAAAGCACAAGGTGCATTCATTTGGACAACAGCAACAGTCTGAAGTGCGGGCCAGAACCAAGAGGCAGACAACATAGGGAGGGCGTTTCCCCCCTCTGCCCACCATTTTAAAACCTAACTTTTGCAAGTGACGCACTAAGGACTTGGTCTGTTTGTTTGTAGCTCCCTGATGAGCCGTAAGATGGCGAAACCGGTCGGAGTGTTCCAAGAAGGAACGATGGATGGTACTTAAGGCTGGAGGACGAGACACATTCAGTAGTAGCCAAGCAGGAACTCTGGATGGTGCCTAAAGCTAAAGCACAAGGTGCATTCATTTGGACAACAGCAACAGTCTGAAGTGCGGGCCAGAACCAAGAGGCAGACAACATAGGGAGGGCGTTTCCCCCCTCTGCCCACCATTTTAAAACCTAACTTTTGCAAGTGACGCACTAAGGACTTGGTCTGTTTGTTTGTAGCTCCCTGATGAGCCGTAAGATGGCGAAACCGGTCGGAGTGTTCCAAGAAGGAACGATGGATGGTACTTAAGGCTGGAGGACGAGACACATTCAGTAGTAGCCAAGCAGGAACTCTGGATGGTGCCTAAAGCTAAAGCACAAGGTGCATTCATTTGGACAACAGCAACAGTCTGAAGTGCGGGCCAGAACCAAGAGGCAGACAACATAGGGAGGGCGTTTCCCCCCTCTGCCCACCATTTTAAAACCTAACTTTTGCAAGTGACGCACTAAGGACTTGGTCTGTTTGTTTGTAGCTCCCTGATGAGCCGTAAGATGGCGAAACCGGTCGGAGTGTTCCAAGAAGGAACGATGGATGGTACTTAAGGCTGGAGGACGAGACACATTCAGTAGTAGCCAAGCAGGAACTCTGGATGGTGCCTAAAGCTAAAGCACAAGGTGCATTCATTTGGACAACAGCAACAGTCTGAAGTGCGGGCCAGAACCAAGAGGCAGACAACATAGGGAGGGCGTTTCCCCCCTCTGCCCACCATTTTAAAACCTAACTTTTGCAAGTGACGCACTAAGGACTTGGTCTGTTTGTTTGTAGCTCCCTGATGAGCCGTAAGATGGCGAAACCGGTCGGAGTGTTCCAAGAAGGAACGATGGATGGTACTTAAGGCTGGAGGACGAGACACATTCAGTAGTAGCCAAGCAGGAACTCTGGATGGTGCCTAAAGCTAAAGCACAAGGTGCATTCATTTGGACAACAGCAACAGTCTGAAGTGCGGGCCAGAACCAAGAGGCAGACAACATAGGGAGGGCGTTTCCCCCCTCTGCCCACCATTTTAAAACCTAACTTTTGCAAGTGACGCACTAAGGACTTGGTCTGTTTGTTTGTAGCTCCCTGATGAGCCGTAAGATGGCGAAACCGGTCGGAGTGTTCCAAGAAGGAACGATGGATGGTACTTAAGGCTGGAGGACGAGACACATTCAGTAGTAGCCAAGCAGGAACTCTGGATGGTGCCTAAAGCTAAAGCACAAGGTGCATTCATTTGGACAACAGCAACAGTCTGAAGTGCGGGCCAGAACCAAGAGGCAGACAACATAGGGAGGGCGTTTCCCCCCTCTGCCCACCATTTTAAAACCTAACTTTTGCAAGTGACGCACTAAGGACTTGGTCTGTTTGTTTGTAGCTCCCTGATGAGCCGTAAGATGGCGAAACCGGTCGGAGTGTTCCAAGAAGGAACGATGGATGGTACTTAAGGCTGGAGGACGAGACACATTCAGTAGTAGCCAAGCAGGAACTCTGGATGGTGCCTAAAGCTAAAGCACAAGGTGCATTCATTTGGACAACAGCAACAGTCTGAAGTGCGGGCCAGAACCAAGAGGCAGACAACATAGGGAGGGCGTTTCCCCCCTCTGCCCACCATTTTAAAACCTAACTTTTGCAAGTGACGCACTAAGGACTTGGTCTGTTTGTTTGTAGCTCCCTGATGAGCCGTAAGATGGCGAAACCGGTCGGAGTGTTCCAAGAAGGAACGATGGATGGTACTTAAGGCTGGAGGACGAGACACATTCAGTAGTAGCCAAGCAGGAACTCTGGATGGTGCCTAAAGCTAAAGCACAAGGTGCATTCATTTGGACAACAGCAACAGTCTGAAGTGCGGGCCAGAACCAAGAGGCAGACAACATAGGGAGGGCGTTTCCCCCCTCTGCCCACCATTTTAAAACCTAACTTTTGCAAGTGACGCACTAAGGACTTGGTCTGTTTGTTTGTAGCTCCCTGATGAGCCGTAAGATGGCGAAACCGGTCGGAGTGTTCCAAGAAGGAACGATGGATGGTACTTAAGGCTGGAGGACGAGACACATTCAGTAGTAGCCAAGCAGGAACTCTGGATGGTGCCTAAAGCTAAAGCACAAGGTGCATTCATTTGGACAACAGCAACAGTCTGAAGTGCGGGCCAGAACCAAGAGGCAGACAACATAGGGAGGGCGTTTCCCCCCTCTGCCCACCATTTTAAAACCTAACTTTTGCAAGTGACGCACTAAGGACTTGGTCTGTTTGTTTGTAGCTCCCTGATGAGCCGTAAGATGGCGAAACCGGTCGGAGTGTTCCAAGAAGGAACGATGGATGGTACTTAAGGCTGGAGGACGAGACACATTCAGTAGTAGCCAAGCAGGAACTCTGGATGGTGCCTAAAGCTAAAGCACAAGGTGCATTCATTTGGACAACAGCAACAGTCTGAAGTGCGGGCCAGAACCAAGAGGCAGACAACATAGGGAGGGCGTTTCCCCCCTCTGCCCACCATTTTAAAACCTAACTTTTGCAAGTGACGCACTAAGGACTTGGTCTGTTTGTTTGTAGCTCCCTGATGAGCCGTAAGATGGCGAAACCGGTCGGAGTGTTCCAAGAAGGAACGATGGATGGTACTTAAGGCTGGAGGACGAGACACATTCAGTAGTAGCCAAGCAGGAACTCTGGATGGTGCCTAAAGCTAAAGCACAAGGTGCATTCATTTGGACAACAGCAACAGTCTGAAGTGCGGGCCAGAACCAAGAGGCAGACAACATAGGGAGGGCGTTTCCCCCCTCTGCCCACCATTTTAAAACCTAACTTTTGCAAGTGACGCACTAAGGACTTGGTCTGTTTGTTTGTAGCTCCCTGATGAGCCGTAAGATGGCGAAACCGGTCGGAGTGTTCCAAGAAGGAACGATGGATGGTACTTAAGGCTGGAGGACGAGACACATTCAGTAGTAGCCAAGCAGGAACTCTGGATGGTGCCTAAAGCTAAAGCACAAGGTGCATTCATTTGGACAACAGCAACAGTCTGAAGTGCGGGCCAGAACCAAGAGGCAGACAACATAGGGAGGGCGTTTCCCCCCTCTGCCCACCATTTTAAAACCTAACTTTTGCAAGTGACGCACTAAGGACTTGGTCTGTTTGTTTGTAGCTCCCTGATGAGCCGTAAGATGGCGAAACCGGTCGGAGTGTTCCAAGAAGGAACGATGGATGGTACTTAAGGCTGGAGGACGAGACACATTCAGTAGTAGCCAAGCAGGAACTCTGGATGGTGCCTAAAGCTAAAGCACAAGGTGCATTCATTTGGACAACAGCAACAGTCTGAAGTGCGGGCCAGAACCAAGAGGCAGACAACATAGGGAGGGCGTTTCCCCCCTCTGCCCACCATTTTAAAACCTAACTTTTGCAAGTGACGCACTAAGGACTTGGTCTGTTTGTTTGTAGCTCCCTGATGAGCCGTAAGATGGCGAAACCGGTCGGAGTGTTCCAAGAAGGAACGATGGATGGTACTTAAGGCTGGAGGACGAGACACATTCAGTAGTAGCCAAGCAGGAACTCTGGATGGTGCCTAAAGCTAAAGCACAAGGTGCATTCATTTGGACAACAGCAACAGTCTGAAGTGCGGGCCAGAACCAAGAGGCAGACAACATAGGGAGGGCGTTTCCCCCCTCTGCCCACCATTTTAAAACCTAACTTTTGCAAGTGACGCACTAAGGACTTGGTCTGTTTGTTTGTAGCTCCCTGATGAGCCGTAAGATGGCGAAACCGGTCGGAGTGTTCCAAGAAGGAACGATGGATGGTACTTAAGGCTGGAGGACGAGACACATTCAGTAGTAGCCAAGCAGGAACTCTGGATGGTGCCTAAAGCTAAAGCACAAGGTGCATTCATTTGGACAACAGCAACAGTCTGAAGTGCGGGCCAGAACCAAGAGGCAGACAACATAGGGAGGGCGTTTCCCCCCTCTGCCCACCATTTTAAAACCTAACTTTTGCAAGTGACGCACTAAGGACTTGGTCTGTTTGTTTGTAGCTCCCTGATGAGCCGTAAGATGGCGAAACCGGTCGGAGTGTTCCAAGAAGGAACGATGGATGGTACTTAAGGCTGGAGGACGAGACACATTCAGTAGTAGCCAAGCAGGAACTCTGGATGGTGCCTAAAGCTAAAGCACAAGGTGCATTCATTTGGACAACAGCAACAGTCTGAAGTGCGGGCCAGAACCAAGAGGCAGACAACATAGGGAGGGCGTTTCCCCCCTCTGCCCACCATTTTAAAACCTAACTTTTGCAAGTGACGCACTAAGGACTTGGTCTGTTTGTTTGTAGCTCCCTGATGAGCCGTAAGATGGCGAAACCGGTCGGAGTGTTCCAAGAAGGAACGATGGATGGTACTTAAGGCTGGAGGACGAGACACATTCAGTAGTAGCCAAGCAGGAACTCTGGATGGTGCCTAAAGCTAAAGCACAAGGTGCATTCATTTGGACAACAGCAACAGTCTGAAGTGCGGGCCAGAACCAAGAGGCAGACAACATAGGGAGGGCGTTTCCCCCCTCTGCCCACCATTTTAAAACCTAACTTTTGCAAGTGACGCACTAAGGACTTGTTCTGTTTGTTTGTAGCTCCCTGATGAGCCGTAAGATGGCGAAACCGGTCGGAGTGTTCCAAGAAGGAACGATGGATGGTACTTAAGGCTGGAGGACGAGACACATTCAGTAGTAGCCAAGCAGGAACTCTGGATGGTGCCTAAAGCTAAAGCACAAGGTGCATTCATTTGGACAACAGCAACAGTCTGAAGTGCGGGCCAGAACCAAGAGGCAGACAACATAGGGAGGGCGTTTCCCCCCTCTGCCCACCATTTTAAAACCTAACTTTTGCAAGTGACGCACTAAGGACTTGGTCTGTTTGTTTGTAGCTCCCTGATGAGCCGTAAGATGGCGAAACCGGTCGGAGTGTTCCAAGAAGGAACGATGGATGGTACTTAAGGCTGGAGGACGAGACACATTCAGTAGTAGCCAAGCAGGAACTCTGGATGGTGCCTAAAGCTAAAGCACAAGGTGCATTCATTTGGACAACAGCAACAGTCTGAAGTGCGGGCCAGAACCAAGAGGCAGACAACATAGGGAGGGCGTTTCCCCCCTCTGCCCACCATTTTAAAACCTAACTTTTGCAAGTGACGCACTAAGGACTTGGTCTGTTTGTTTGTAGCTCCCTGATGAGCCGTAAGATGGCGAAACCGGTCGGAGTGTTCCAAGAAGGAACGATGGATGGTACTTAAGGCTGGAGGACGAGACACATTCAGTAGTAGCCAAGCAGGAACTCTGGATGGTGCCTAAAGCTAAAGCACAAGGTGCATTCATTTGGACAACAGCAACAGTCTGAAGTGCGGGCCAGAACCAAGAGGCAGACAACATAGGGAGGGCGTTTCCCCCCTCTGCCCACCATTTTAAAAACTAACCCTAACCCTAATGCAGCGTAACCCTAACCCTAACCCTAACCCTAACCCTAACCCTAATGCAGCTCCCTGATGAGCCGCAAGATGGCGAAACCGGTCGGAGTGTTCCAAGAAGGAACGATGGATGGTACTTAAGGCTGGAGGACGGGACACATTCAGTAGTAGCCAAGCAGGAACTCTGGATGGTGCCTAAAGCTAAAGCACAAGGTGCATTCATTTGGACAACAGCAACAGTCTGAGGTGCGGGCCAGAACCAAGAGGCAGACAACATAGGGAGGGCGTTTCCCCCCTCTGCCCACCATTTTAAAACCTAACTTTTGCAAGTGACGCACTAAGGACTTGGTCTGTTTGTTTATAGCTCCCTGATGAGCCGCAAGATGGCGAAACCGGTCGGAGTGTTCCAAGAAGGAACGATGGATGGTACTTAAGGCTGGAGGACGGGACACATTCAGTAGTAGCCAAGCAGGAACTCTGGATGGTGCCTAAAGCTAAAGCACAAGGTGCATTCATTTGGACAACAGCAACAGTCTGAGGTGCGGGCCAGAACCAAGAGGCAGACAACATAGGGAGGGCGTTTCCCCCCTCTGCCCACCATTTTAAAACCTAACTTTTGCAAGTGACGCACTAAGGACTTGGTCTGTTTGTTTATAGCTCCCTGATGAGCCGCAAGATGGCGAAACCGGTCGGAGTGTTCCAAGAAGGAACGATGGATGGTACTTAAGGCTGGAGGACGGGACACATTCAGTAGTAGCCAAGCAGGAACTCTGGATGGTGCCTAAAGCTAAAGCACAAGGTGCATTCATTTGGACAACAGCAACAGTCTGAGGTGCGGGCCAGAACCAAGAGGCAGACAACATAGGGAGGGCGTTTCCCCCCTCTGCCCACCATTTTAAAACCTAACTTTTGCAAGTGACGCACTAAGGACTTGGTCTGTTTGTTTATAGCTCCCTGATGAGCCGCAAGATGGCGAAACCGGTCGGAGTGTTCCAAGAAGGAACGATGGATGGTACTTAAGGCTGGAGGACGGGACACATTCAGTAGTAGCCAAGCAGGAACTCTGGATGGTGCCTAAAGCTAAAGCACAAGGTGCATTCATTTGGACAACAGCAACAGTCTGAGGTGCGGGCCAGAACCAAGAGGCAGACAACATAGGGAGGGCGTTTCCCCCCTCTGCCCACCATTTTAAAACCTAACTTTTGCAAGTGACGCACTAAGGACTTGGTCTGTTTGTTTATAGCTCCCTGATGAGCCGCAAGATGGCGAAACCGGTCGGAGTGTTCCAAGAAGGAACGATGGATGGTACTTAAGGCTGGAGGACGGGACACATTCAGTAGTAGCCAAGCAGGAACTCTGGATGGTGCCTAAAGCTAAAGCACAAGGTGCATTCATTTGGACAACAGCAACAGTCTGAGGTGCGGGCCAGAACCAAGAGGCAGACAACATAGGGAGGGCGTTTCCCCCCTCTGCCCACCATTTTAAAACCTAACTTTTGCAAGTGACGCACTAAGGACTTGGTCTGTTTGTTTATAGCTCCCTGATGAGCCGCAAGATGGCGAAACCGGTCGGAGTGTTCCAAGAAGGAACGATGGATGGTACTTAAGGCTGGAGGACGGGACACATTCAGTAGTAGCCAAGCAGGAACTCTGGATGGTGCCTAAAGCTAAAGCACAAGGTGCATTCATTTGGACAACAGCAACAGTCTGAGGTGCGGGCCAGAACCAAGAGGCAGACAACATAGGGAGGGCGTTTCCCCCCTCTGCCCACCATTTTAAAACCTAACTTTTGCAAGTGACGCACTAAGGACTTGGTCTGTTTGTTTATAGCTCCCTGATGAGCCGCAAGATGGCGAAACCGGTCGGAGTGTTCCAAGAAGGAACGATGGATGGTACTTAAGGCTGGAGGACGGGACACATTCAGTAGTAGCCAAGCAGGAACTCTGGATGGTGCCTAAAGCTAAAGCACAAGGTGCATTCATTTGGACAACAGCAACAGTCTGAGGTGCGGGCCAGAACCAAGAGGCAGACAACATAGGGAGGGCGTTTCCCCCCTCTGCCCACCATTTTAAAACCTAACTTTTGCAAGTGACGCACTAAGGACTTGGTCTGTTTGTTTGTAGCTCCCTGATGAGCCGCAAGATGGCGAAACCGGTCGGAGTGTTCCAAGAAGGAACGATGGATGGTACTTAAGGCTGGAGGACGGGGCACATTCAGTAGTAGCCAAGCAGGAACTCTGGATGGTGCCTAAAGCTAAAGCACAAGGTGCATTCATTTGGACAACAGCAACAGTCTGAGGTGCGGGCCAGAACCAAGAGGCAGACAACATAGGGAGGGCGTTTCCCCCCTCTGCCCACCATTTTAAAACCTAACTTTTGCAAGTGACGCACTAAGGACTTGGTCTGTTTGTTTATAGCTCCCTGGTGAGCCGCAAGATGGCGAAACCGGTCGGAGTGTTCCAAGAAGGAACGATGGATGGTACTTAAGGCTGGAGGACGGGACACATTCAGTAGTAGCCAAGCAGGAACTCTGGATGGTGCCTAAAGCTAAAGCACAAGGTGCATTCATTTGGACAACAGCAACAGTCTGAGGTGCGGGCCAGAACCAAGAGGCAGACAACATAGGGAGGGCGTTTCCCCCCTCTGCCCACCATTTTAAAACCTAACCTTTGCAAGTGACGCACTAAGGACTTGGTCTGTTTGTTTGTAGCTCCCTGATGAGCCGCAAGATGGCGAAACCGGTCGGAGTGTTCCAAGAAGGAACGATGGATGGTACTTAAGGCTGGAGGACGGGACACATTCAGTAGTAGCCAAGCAGGAACTCTGGATGGTGCCTAAAGCTAAAGCACAAGGTGCATTCATTTGGACAACAGCAACAGTCTGAGGTGCGGGCCAGAACCAAGAGGCAGACAACATAGGGAGGGCGTTTCCCCCCTCTGCCCACCATTTTAAAACCTAACCTTTGCAAGTGACGCACGAAGGACTTGGTCTGTTTGTTTGTAGCTCCCTGATGAGCCGCAAGATGGCGAAACCGGTCGGAGTGTTCCAAGAAGGAACGATGGATGGTACTTAAGGCTGGAGGACGGGACACATTCAGTAGTAGCCAAGCAGGAACTCTGGATGGTGCCTAAAGCTAAAGCACAAGGTGCATTCATTTGGACAACAGCAACAGTCTGAGGTGCGGGCCAGAACCAAGAGGCAGACAACATAGGGAGGGCGTTTCCCCCCTCTGCCCACCATTTTAAAACCTAACCTTTGCAAGTGACGCACTGAGGACTTGGTCTGTTTGTTTGTAGCTCCCTGATGAGCCGCAAGATGGCGAAACCGGTCGGAGTGTTCCAAGAAGGAACGATGGATGGTACTTAAGGCTGGAGGACGAGACACATTCAGTAGTAGCCAAGCAGGAACTCTGGATGGTGCCTAAAGCTAAAGCACAAGGTGCATTCATTTGGACAACAGCAACAGTCTGAGGTGCGGGCCAGAACCAAGAGGCAGACAACATAGGGAGGGCGTTTCCCCCCTCTGCCCACCATTTTAAAACCTAACCTTTGCAAGTGACGCACGAAGGACTTGGTCTGTTTGTTTGTAGCTCCCTGATGAGCCGCAAGATGGCGAAACCGGTCGGAGTGTTCCAAGAAGGAACGATGGATGGTACTTAAGGCTGGAGGACGAGTCACATTCAGTAGTAGCCAAGCAGGAACTCTGGATGGTGCCTAAAGCTAAAGCACAAGGTGCATTCATTTGGACAACAGCAACAGTCTGAGGTGCGGGCCAGAACCAAGAGGCAGACAACATAGGGAGGGCGTTTCCCCCCTCTGCCCACCATTTTAAAACCTAACCTTTGCAAGTGACGCACTAAGGACTTGGTCTGTTTGTTTGTAGCTCCCTGATGAGCCGCAAGATGGCGAAACCGGTCGGAGTGTTCCAAGAAGGAACGATGGATGGTACTTAAGGCTGGAGGACGAGACACATTCAGTAGTAGCCAAGCAGGAACTCTGGATGGTGCCTAAAGCTAAAGCACAAGGTGCATTCATTTGGACAACAGCAACAGTCTGAGGTGCGGGCCAGAACCAAGAGGCAGACAACATAGGGAGGGCGTTTCCCCCTCTGCCCACCATTTTAAAACCTAACCCTAACCCTAACCCTAACCCTGATGCAGCCTACCCTACCCATAAAACCTAACCCTAACCCTAATGCACCCAACCCTACCCCTAAAACCTAACCCTAACCCTAATGCACCCAACCCAACCCCTAAACCTTAACCCTAACCCCACCCCACCCCTAAACACCTAACCCTAACCCTGATGCACCATACTCCAACCGTAAAACCTAACCCGAATGCAGCCCTGAACTTAACTGCAACCCTGACCCTCACCTAACCCTAACACTAACCCCAATGCAGCAACCCTAACTCTAACCTGAACCCTCCAACCTCAATAAAACATAATCCTAAAACTACTTAAACTAAAGGGTAGGATGCCAACACCAATAACAAAATAAACAATATATAAATACTACATCGAGACGATAAGTTGGCAAAACCCATGAACTGATTATAACCCCATTGGGGGATCAAAGGATTACTGATCAAGATACTACTAAGAAGAGATCGGCAAGAAAAATAAGGAGATGGTAAGGGAAAGTGTGGGCCAACCAAAAGTGGCAGGTATACGTGACATGAAGCTCAAGGGTTGAGTGAGAATGCGAACACAAGAGGGTGTAACTACCCTCCTGACCACACAAAACAACCTAACCCTAACCCTAACACTAACCCTAACCCTAACCCAACCCTCACACTAATGCACCCTAACCCTAACCCTAACCTAACCCTAATGCAGCCCTGAACCTAACTGCAACCCTGACCGTCACCTAACCCTAAAACTAACCCCAATGCAGCAACCCTAACCCTAACCTGAACCCTCCAACCTCAATACAACATAACCCTAACACTACTTAAAATAAAGGTTAGGATTACAACACCAATAACAAAATAAATAATTAAATACTACATAGAGACCATAAGTTGGCAAAACCCATGAACTGATTATAACCCCAGAGAGGGATCAAAGGTTTACTGATCAAGAAACTACTAAGAAGAGATCGGCAAGAAAAATAAGACAGGTGGTAAGGTAAAGCATAGGCCAACCAAAAGTGGCAGGTATTAGTGACAAGAAGCTCAAGCGTTGAGTGAGAATACGAACAAAAGTGGGTGTAAATACCCTCCTGCCCACACTAAACAACGTAAACCTAACCCTAACCCTAATGCACCCTAACCCTAACCCTAACCCTACCCGTAATGCACCCTAACCCTAACCCTAACCCTAATGCACCCTAACCCTAACCCTAATGCACCCTAACCCTAACCCTAATGCACCCAACCCTACCCCTAAAACCTAACCCTAACCCTAATGCACCCAACCCTACCCCTAAAACTTAACCCTAACCCCACCCCACCCCTAAACACCTAACCCTAACCCTGATGCATCCCACCCAACCCCTAAAACCTAACCCTAATGCAGCCCTGAACCTAACTGCAACCCTGACCCTCACCTAACCCTAACACTAACCCCAATGCAGCAACCCTAACCCTAACTTGACCCCCCCCCCCCACCTCAATACAACATAACCCTAACACTACTTAAATTAAAGGGTAGGATTCCAACACCAATAACAAAATAAATAATAACTAAATACTACATAGACACCATAAGTTGGCAAAACACCTTGAACTGATTATAACCCCAGAGAGGGATGAAAGGATGACTGATCAAGAAACTACTAAGAAGAGACTGGCAAGAAAAATAAGACAGGTGGTAAGGTAAAGCGTGGGCCAACCAAAAGTGGCAGGTATAAGTGACAAGAAGCTCAAGGGTTGAGTGAGAATACGAACACAAGAGGGTGTAACTACCCTCCTGCCCACACTAAACAATCTAACTCTAACCCTAACCCTAACCCTAGCCCTAATGCAGTGTAAATCCAGGGGGCACCACCTGTACCGGAGGAGCACAGTCACCACTCATGTAATTATGGGGGCCACTTTCTGCACTGGAGGACCAAGGTCACCACTACTGTAAATCTATGGGGCACCGCCTGCACTGGAGGAGCACGGTCACCTCTGCTGTAATTCGAGTGGGCACCACCTGTACTGGAGGAGCACGGTCACTACTGGTGTAATTCTAGGGGGCACTACCCGTACTGGAGGAGCACGGTCACCCCTGGTGTGATTCTAGGGGGCACTACCCGTACTGGAGGAGCACGGTCACGTCTGGTGTAATTCTAGGGGGCACCACCTGTACTGGAGGAGCACGGTCACCACTAGTGTAATTCTAGGGGGCATCACCTGCACTGGAGGAACACGGTGGCCTCTCGTGTAATTCTAGGGGGCACCACCTGTACTGGAGGAGCACGGTCACCACAAGTGTAATTATGAGGGAACCACCTGTACCGGAGAAGCATGGTCACGACTAGTGTAAATCGAGGGGGCACCACCTATACTAGAGGAGCACGGTCACCACTAGTGTAATTCTAGGGGCCACTTCCTGCACCTGATGAGCACGGTCACCACTAGTGTAAATTTATGGGGCACCACCTGTACTGGAGGAGCACAGTCACCACTCGTGTAATTCTAGGGGCCACTTCCTGCACCTGATGAGCACGGTCACCACTAGTGTAAATTTATGGGGCACCACCTGTACTGGAGGAGCACAGTCACCACTCGTGTAATTATGGAGGCCACTTTCTGCACTGGAGGAGCACAGTCACCACTAGTGTAAATCTATGGGGCACCGCCTGCATCGGAGGAGCACGGTCACCTCTACTGTAATTCGAGTGGGCATCACCTGTACTGGAGGAGCACGGTCACCACAAGTGTAATTATCGGGGAACCACCTGTACCGGAGAAGCATGGTCGCGACTAGTGTAAATCGAGGGGGCACCACCTATACTAGAGGAGCACGGTCACCACTAGTGTAATTCTAGGGGCATCATCTGTACTGGAGGAACACGGTCACCACTGGTGTAATTCCAGGCGGCACCACCTGTACTGGAGGAGCACAGTCACCACTCGTGTAATTATGGAGGCCACTTTCTGCACTGGAGGTGCACGGTCACCACTAGTGTAAATCTATGGGGCACCGCCTGCACCGGAGGAGCACGGTCACCTCTACTGTAATTCGAGTGGGCATCACCTGTACTGGAGGAGCACGGTCACTACTGGTGTAAATCTATGGGGCACCGCCTGCACCGGAGGAGCACGGTCACCTCTACTGTAATTCGAGTGGGCACCACCTGTACTGGAGGAGCACGGTTACCTCCAGTGTAATTCCAGGGGGCACCACCTGTACTGGAGGAGCATGGTCACCACTAGTGTAATTGTAGGGAGCACAACCTGTACTGGAGGAGCATGGTCACCACTAGTGTAATTGTAGGGAGCACAACCTGTAGTGGAGGAGCACAGTCACCTCCAGTGTAATGCAAGGGGGCACCACTTGTACGGGAGGAGCACGGTTACCTCCAGTGTAATTCTAGGGGGCACCACCTGTACTGGAGGAGCACGGTCACATCTGGTGTAATTCTAGGGGGCACCACCTGTACTGGAGGAGCACGGTCACCACTAGTGTAATTGTAGGGAGCACAACCTGTAGTGGAGGAGCACGGTCACTACTAGTGTAATTGTAAGGGGTCCCACCTGTACCGGAGGAGCAAGGTCACCACGAGTGTAATTCTCGGGGGCACCACCTGTACTGGAGGAGCACGGTAACCTCCAGTGTAATTAAAGGGGCACTACCTATACCAGAGGAGCACGGTCAACACGAGTGTAATTCAAGTGGACACCACTTGTACCGGAGGAGCATGGTCACGACTAGTGTAAATCGAGGGGGCACCACCTATACTAGAGGAGCACGGTCGCCTCCAGTGTAATTCTATGGGGCACCACCTGTACCGGAGGAGCACGGTCACAACTAGTGTAATTCTCGGGGGCACCACATATACTGGAGGAGCACGGTCACCTCTAGTGTAATTTTAGGGGACAGAACTTGTACCGGAGGAGCACGGTCACCATTAGTGTAATTATAGGCGCCACCATCTGTACTGGAGGAGCACAGTCACCACTCGTGAAATTCTAGTGGATACCACCTTTACTGGAGGAGCACGGTCACCACTAGCGTAATTCTCCGGAGCCCCACCGTTAGTGGAGGAGCACGGTCACCAATAGTGCAATTCTAGTGAGCAACACCAGTGCTGGAGGAGCATGGTCACCACTAGTGCAATTCTAGGCAGCAGCACCTGTACTGGAGGACCACGTCACCACTAGTGTAATTCTAGTGGGCAACACCTGTACTGGAGGAGCACAGTCACCTCCAGTGTAATGCAAGGGGGCACCACCTGTACTGGAGGAGCACGGTCACATCTGGTGTAATTCTAGGGGGCACTACCCGTACTGGAGAAGCACGGTCACCTCTGGTGTAATTCTTGGGGTCACCACCTGTACTGGAGGAACACGGTGACCTCCAGTGTAATTCTAGGGGGCACCACTTGTACCGGAGGAGCACGGTCACCACTAGTGTAATTCTCGGCGGCACCACCTGTGCTGGAGGAGCACGGTCACATCCAGTGTAATTATAGGGGCACCACCTGTACAGGAGGAATACGGTCACCACTAGTGTAATTCAAGTGGGCACCACCTGTACTGGAGGAGCACGGTCACGTCCAGTGTAATTATAGGGGCTGCACCTGTACAGGAGGAATACGGTCACCACTAGTGTAATTCAAGTGGGCACCACCTGTACCGGAGATGCACGGTCACCTCGAGTGTAATTTTAGGGGGCACAACCTGTACCGGAGGAGCACGGTCACCATTAGTGTAATTCTAGGTGCCACCACCTGTACTGGAGGAAAACAATCACCACTAGTGTAATTCTATGGGGCGCCAGCTGTACAGGAGGAGCACTCTCACCACTAGTGAAATTCTAGTGGATACCACCTTTACTGGTGGAGCACGGTCACCACTAGTGTAATTCTCCAGAGCACCACTGTTACTGGAGGAGCACGGTCACCAATAGTGCAATTCTAGTGAGCAACACCGGTGCTGGAGGAGCACGGTCACCACTAGCGTAATTCTAGGGAGCACAATCTGTACTGGAGGAACACGGTCACTACTAGTTTAATTGTAAGGGGCCCCACCTGTACCGGAGGAACATGGTCACCTCTCGTGTAATGATAGGGGCATCACCTGTACCGGAGGAGCACGGTCACCTCTCGTGTAATTATAGGGGCACCACCTATACTGGAGGAACATGGTCACCTCTCGTGTAATGATAGGGGCATCACCTGTATCGAGGGAGCACGGTCCTGACAATTATAATTCTAGGGGGCACCACCTGTACTGGAGGAGCACGGTCACCACTCGTGTAATTCTAGACGGCACCACCTGTACCGGAGGAGCATGGTCACCAATAGTGTAATTCTAGTGGGCACCACCTGTACTAGAGGAACACAGTCACCACTAGTGTAATTCTAGGGGACACCACCTGTACTGGAAGCATACAGTCACCACGAGTGTAATTCTGGGGGGCACCATCTGTACTGGAGGAGCACGGTCACCACTCGCGTAATTCTTGGGGTGCCACCTGTACCGGAGGAGCACAGTTACCTCTAATGTAATTATAGGTTACCACTAGTTCCAGAGGAGCATGTTCATCACTAATGTCGTAAGGGAGGGAAATAATTACTAAAATGGAATTAAATGTCCTGTACAGCAATATGCACAGCAGCAAAAACAAAAAGGTGGAACTAGTGCCATTAATTCACAGTGAACAGCCAGATGTGATTAGGATAACTCAAACATGGTTACATAAGGAGCACGACTGGCATTTATATACTGCAGAATATAATGTATTTAGAAAGAATAGGGAAGGAAGAAGGTGGGGCGAATTAGAGACACCGTAATGGCAATGGAAAAAAGGGACATAAATAACATAAAGATAGAAACAGAATCCATATGGATTGAGACAAGGGATGAGACGGGATCAATCATGTTCCTAGGTATAGTCTACCGACCACCTAATAGTGGAAGGGAAGTGGAGGATGAAATGTGTAAAAAAGTTGTAAAATGAGTGAAAAAAATCTAATAATAATCAGGGGAAATTTCAACTAACCCTGGATAAACTGGCGAGAAGAGGTAGGGAAATGGTAAAAGGGAATGGAGTTTTAACTGTGTGGATTTGTCTCCTTCCTTACCCAGTATGTGAGAAGTCTAACAGGACAGGGATCTAGTAACGGGGAATGAACCAGAATATAGAAGAGGATTAAGCATAGGGGAACAACTAGGCAATAGCGACCGGAACATTATTAGGTTTAAAATAATGATTGAGGAAGATATAAGTAAGACAAAGGCCAATTAATAGACTGGAAGAAAACGAATATTGAGGGGATGAGATTAGAACTAGGGAAGGTAAACTGGGAAATAAAGACAGACAAAGAAATAGAAAAGCAGTAGGAAATATTTAAAACAGTCATCAATAGAGTTCAGGAGAAGTATATTCCTCTTAAAAGCAAGAACAAACCAGCTAATAATGAAACACCATGGATGAATAAAGAGATAAGGGTAAAATTGAAACAAAAGCAAAAGGCACAATCTAAGATCATGGACAACAAAGGAAAGGACAACAAAAGGGAACTCGACGAGTTTCAGAAAGAAGTCAACAAAACAATTAGGAAAGCAAAGAGGAAATAAGAGATTAAATTATCAAACAACATAAAAATAAATAATAAAGTATTCTAAAGGCACATAAATAACAAAAGAAAAATTAGAATAGGGGTAGGGCCACTAAGGGACACACTCGATAAACTCACAGCTAACAACAGCGAAATAGCAGAAGTATTAAATAGTTACTTTGACTCCGTTTTTACCAGGGAGACTAACAAGGTGAGTAGGACATTAGAAGAAGAGATCAAAAGAGATATTAAAATATTTAAGCAAGAAAGGCGGGGGGGAGTAATTGATAAACTAATCAAACCCAAGGAGGATAAGGCCCCTGGTCCGGATGGATTGCATCCACGATTTTAAAAGAAGTTCGAGAGGAGATAGCAGAGGCACCATTGCATATATGGGAATCACGGGGAAAACTCTCCAGTGGCTGGAGTCATACCTAGCACAAAGGAAGATGGAAGTGGTTGTTGGAGGCCAATCATCTCAGCCCCAGGACATTGCTGCAGGAGGTCCACAGGGCAGTGTCCCAGGCCCAACCATTTTCAGCTGCTTCATCAATGACCTTCCCTCCATCATAAGGTCAGAAATGGGAATGTTCGCTGATGATTGCACATTGTTCAGTTCCATTCGCAACCCCTCAGGTAATGAAGCAGTCCGTGCCCGCATGCAGCAAGACCTGGACAACATTCAGGCTTGGGCTGATAAGTGGCAAGTAACATTCGCGCCAGACAAGTGCCAGGCAATGATGATCTCCAACAAGGGAGAATCTAACCGCCTCCCCTTGACATTCAATGGCATTACCATCGCCTAATTCCCCCACCATCAACATCCTGGGGGTCACCACTGACCAAAAACTTAACTGGACCAGCCATATAAATATTGTGGCTACAAGAGCAGCGAGTGACTCACCTCCTGACTCCACAAAGCCTTTCCACCATCTACAAGGCACAAGATGGAATACTCTCCACTTGCCTGGATGAGTGCTCCTCCAACAACACTCAAGAAGTTCGACACCATCCAGGACAAAGCAGCCCACTTGATTGGCACCCCATCCAATACCCTAAATGTTCACCCCCTCCACCACAGGCGCACAGTGTCTGCAGTGTGTACCATCCACAGGATGCACTGCAGCAACTCGCCAAGGCTTCTTCGACAGCACCTCCCAAACCCACGACCTCTACCACCTAGATGGACAAGGGCAGCAGGCACATTGGAACAACACCACATGCACGTTCCCCTCCAAGTCACACACCATCCTGACTTGGAAATATATCACCGTTCCTTCATTGTCACTGGGTCAAAATCCTGGAACTCCCTTCCTAACAGCACTGTGGGTGAACCTTCACCACACGGACTGCAGCGTTTCAAGAAGGCGGCTTACCACCACCTTCTCAAGGCAATTAGGGATGGGCAATAAATGCTGGCCTTACCAGCGATGCCCACATCCCATGAACGAATAAAAATATATATATATAAAAAATCACCAGAAAAGGGACTAGTGCCAGCAGACTGGTGGACAGCTAATGTGATTCCTATGTTTAAAAAGGGAGATAGAACAAGTCCAGAGCTATAGACCAGTTAGCTTAACGTCGGTGGTGGGAAAGATCATGGAATCTTTACTCATAGATGTAATAGAAAGACATCTAGAGAAGGAGAACGTAATAAAGAATAGTCAGCACGGATTTCAGAAGGGAAAGTCATGCTTGAACAAACGTATTTAATCCTGTGAAGAATAAGAGAAAGTGTCGCAAATGGTAATGCCATAAGTATAATATATTTGGATTTTCAAAAGGCCTTCGATAAGGTACCGCATTGTTGATTCATGGCTAAGCTCAGAGCAGGTAGTAGAATGGATCTCAAGCTGACTACAAAACGGAAAATAGAATATGGGTGAAGGGTAGCTAATCAGGCTGGCAAAAGGTGGGATGTGGTGCTCCACAGGGATCGATTTGGATTCAGGAATCAGCAGTACAATTTCAAAATTTGTGGATGACAACAAACTGGGGGGTATAGTTATTACAAAGGAAGAATGTGTCAAAATGCAAGAGGACATTAATAAACTTGCAGAATGGGCGTGTAATTGGCAACTGAATGTCAATATAAATAAGTATGAGGTGATGCATTTTGTTAGGTATGAAAACGAGGCTACATGCTGCTGGATAATAAGAGTCTAAATGGGATGGAGGAGCAAAGGTATCGAGGGGTACAGATACACAAATCACCAAAAGTAGTGATGCAGGTTAATAAGGACATAAGCAGGGCACTCCAAGCACTACGGTTCATTTCTCGAGGGATAGTATTGAAAAGCAAAGAAGTTATGTTAAACTTGCATAGAACCTTGGTTAGATTGCACTTGGAGCATTGTGCAATTTCTTCTCTCCATGTCATTAAAAGGATATAGAGGAGCATTGGAGAGGGTGCACAAAAGGTTCACAAGGATGATACCAGAACTGAGAGAATGTCCTTATTAGGAAGGGCGGAACAAACTGGGACTGTTTTCTATAGGAAAGAGAGTGCTGAGGGGTGACATGATAGTACTGGAGGAGCACAATCACCACGAGAGTACGTGTGGTAGATTTATCACTAGTACTGAAGAAGCATAGTCACCTCTACTGTTAGTGTAGTGGTACTACTGGTAAGGTTGAGCAAGGTTACCTCGAGTGTAAGAGTGGGTGCACCACTGGCACCTGTCACCTCAAGTATAAGAGTACAGTGGACTACTAGCACCGGAGGAGAAATGTTACCTCGATTGTAAGTGTAGGCATGCCACTAGTGCCGAAGGAGCATGGCCACATCTAGTGTACGTGTAAAAATACCACTAGTACTGGAGGACAGCAGTCACATCTAGTGTACGTGTAGGTGTACCATTAGTACTGGAAGTGCTCGGTCACCACTAGTGTAAGTGTAGGGGAGCCAGTAATAACGGAGGAGCAAGGTCACCACAAGTATAAGTGTAGTGGTAGCACAACAAGCAGAGGACCATAGTCACGCCTAGTGCAAGTGTAGTCATAAAACAAATACTGGAGAAACATGGTCACCACTAGTGTAAGTGCAGGGGCAACAGTAGTACCGGAGGAGCAAGGTCATGAATAGTGTAAGTGTAGATGTACCACTTGTACTGGATGACCAGTGTTATCATTGGTGTAAGTGTAGGGATATTACTAATAACAGAGGAACACGATCACCACTAGTGTACGTGTAGGGTACCACAAGTAGCGGAGGAGCACAGTCACCCCTAGTGTAAGTATGTGTTATCTGTAATGTACAGAGACCACCAGTACCAGAGGAGACTTGTCACCTCCAGTGTAAGTGTAGTGTACCACTAGTACTGGAGGGGAATGGTCACCTCTTCTGTAAATGCAGGGGACCATTAGAAGAGAGGGTGCATGGTCGCCGTAGGATAGCAGTAGTACTGGAGTAGCACTGTCACCTCTAGTGTAAGAGTACAGTACCACCAGTACCGGAGGAGTATGATCACCTATAGTCTAAGGTTAGGGTATGTCTAGTATTGGAGGAGCACTTCCAGTGTACGTGTCGTGTACCACTAATACCGAAGGAGCATGGTCACCTTAGGTGTAAGATTAGTGGTACTACCAGCACTGGGGGTGCACGTTCAGCTCTAGTGTGAAGGGATGCCACTGATACAGAGGGGCATGGTCAACTCTAGACCAAGTGTAGGGATACCACCAGTGAGCGGAACACGCTCACCTCTAGTGCAAGAGTAGGGGCCCTACCAGTAGCAGAGGAACACGCTCACCTCTAGTGTAAGTGTAGGGGTCCCACCAGTAGCAGAGGAACACTCTCACCTCTAGTGTAAGTGTAGGTAGGACTAGTATAGGAGGAAAGCAGACTCCTCGAATGCAAGTGTATGGGTATCAATAATACAGTGGACAGGGGAATGTCAATGGATGTTATTTATATGGACTTCCAGAAGGCATTTGATAAGGACCCACATAAGAGACTGTTAGCTAAGTTAGAAGCCCATGGAATCGAGGGAAAAGTACGGACTTGGTTAGGAAATTGGCTGAGCAAAAGGCGACAGAGAGTAGGGATAATGGGTAGGATTAGGGTTAGGGTAGTTACTCACATTGGCAGGATGTGACGAGTGGAGTCCCGCAGGGATCTGTCTTTTTTTTTTATTCGTTCGCGGGATGTGGGCATCGCTGGTGAGGCCAGCATTTATTGTCCATCCCTAATTGCCCTTGAGAAGGTGGTGGTGAGCCGCCTTCTTGAACCGCTGCAGTCCGTGTGGTGACGGTTCTCCCACAGTGCTGTTAGGAAGGGAGTTCCAGGATTTTGACCCAGCGACGATGAAGGAACGGCGATATATTTCCAAGTCGGGATGATGTGTGACTTGGAGGGGAACGTGCAGGTGGTGTTGCTCCCATGCGCCTGCTGCTCTTGTCCTTCTAGGTGGTAGAGGTCGCGGGTTTGGGAGGTGCTGTCGAAGAAGCCTTGGCGAGTTGCTGCAGTGCATCCTGTCTTGGGGCCTCAATTATTCACAATATTTATTAACGACTTAGATGAAGGCATAGTAAGTCTCATATCTAAGTTTGCCGATGACACAAAGATTGGTGGCATTGTAAGCAGTGTAGATGAAAACATAAAATTACAAAGCGATATTGATAGATTAGGTGAATGGGCAAAATTGTGGCAAATGGAATTCAATGTAGACAAATGTAAGGTCATCCACTTTGGATCAAAAAAGGATAGAACAGGGTACTTTCTAAATGGTAAAAAGTTAAAAACAGTGGATGTCGAAAGGGACTTAGGGGTTCAGTTACATAGATCATTGAAGTGTCATAAACAGGTGCAGAAAATAATCAAGTAGGCTAATGGAATGCTGGCCTTTATATCTAGAGGACTAGAGTACAAGAGGGCAGAAGTTATGCTGCAGCTACACAGAACCCTGGTTAGACCACACCTGGAGTACTGTGAGCAGTTCTGGGCACCGCACCTTCGGAAGGACATATTGGCCTTGGAGGGAGTGCAGCATAGGTTTACTAGAATGATACCCGGACTTCAAGGGTTAAGTTACAAGGAGAGATTACACAAATTGGGGTTGTATTCTCTGGAGTTTCGAAGGTTAAGGGGTGATCTGATCGATGTTTATAAGATATTAAGGGGAACGGATAGGGTGGATAGAGAGAAACTATTTCCGCTGGTTGGGGATTTTAGGAGTAGGGGGCACAGTCTAAAAATTAGAGCCAGACCTTTCAGGAGCGAGATTAGAAAACATTTCTACACACAAAGGGTGGTAGACGTTTGGAACTCTCTTCCACAAACGGCAATTGATACTAGCTCAATTGCTAAATTTAAATGTGAGATAGATAGCTTTTTGGCACCTAAATGTATTAAGGGATATGGGCCAAAGGCAGGTATATGGAGCTCGATCACAGATCAGCCATGATCTTATCAAATGGCGGAGCCGGCACGAGGGGCTGAGTGGCCTACTCCTGTTTCTATGTTCCTATGTTCCTAATACCAGAGGAACACGCTCACCTCTAGTGTAAATCTAGGTAGGACTTGTATAGGAGGAGAGCAGACTCCTCTAGTGTAAGTGTAGGGGTACCACTAGTGCTGGAGGAGCACGTACACTTTTAATGCTGCAATGCTGGGGTCATCACCAATGCTGCAGGATTAAGTTCTGCGCCTGTACTGGATGTGTGGGGTCACTAGGAGTGAGTCAAAGGTCGAGTCAGTGCAATTACTTCAAGGGGAGCTGCCTGCACCGGTCCCATGGGAATAGGGTCAGCACCAATTCTGGGGGATTCCATTTTCCATTTGTAAAGAATGTTTTAAGTGTGTGTTTTTTGAAACTGTCCAATAACAATTTCAAATTTTTTCTCTTAATCTGATGCATCAGTGAAAAAAACAACTTACCTGAGTCTATTTGTTAATTGACTGTAACTAATGCTAATTATGATGTAACCACGTTGACTCCCTGGACGATTGATGTGTATAAATATAAGGATCCCTTCCATTGCCTCAGCCGTGCATTAGAGTGTTTCAGCTCCTCACAGAAAATGGGGCAACTAACTATTCTGCTGATAAAAGAGATTTACTACCCGTTTCTTGCAGCTGTTGGTGTCCCAGGTGAGGCATTGTAACCTGTTGGTTGTTAATCGGTGTTAACTGTATCACTGTTGTTACTGCATCTTTCGATCAGGTAACCTGCTTCTCGGATGTCAACATTACAGTCGGTAGTTACCGGAACCAACTAATGAACCATGGGTCAGCAATTTCCGCGATCCCCATAATCCGATAATTTTACTGATGTTACAATGTTCTTTGAAGCTCCAACACAAGGGTTTCGGTGAATTTATGGACTGTCTTGTCTCCCCGTTCAGAGTGAGCGCTCCGGCAGCTCATTAAAATGTGTGGGTAGGTTTCCCAGGTAATAACTCAAATATTAATCCTGCTCTCACACTGCTCCCTGTTGTTAATCACACTGAATGGAGTAAAATGCTCTCAACAGGTATCTCCAGATATATTTCAATCAAACACTGGAAGATTATTTCTCTTCTCTCTCTCTTACAGCGAACTTGGTGACAATTGTAATTCTCTCCCGAGGAAACTGTGGCCTTTCCAAGTGTATCACTGTCTACATGGTGGCCATGGCAACAGCGGATCTACTAGTCATGATCATCAATGTAATAGTATATTATATTTTCAGTTATCACTTTTCACTTTCCTTCCTGTCCCACACTCCCGTGTGTAGGTTCATTCTATACATGACTGTTGTCACCCTCGATTTGTCTGTTTGGTTCACCGTCTCCTTCACATTTGACCGTTTTGTCGTTCTCTGCTTCCAGAAGTTTAAAACCAAGTATTGCACCGAGGGAACAGCGGCTGCGGTGACAACTACGTTCTCTGTTCTGATGTTTTTAAAGGGCATTCCCGTTTTGTTTGCATATGAACCTCAGCAAATAATTAACAAAGTGCAGTGGGGCTGCCGGTCAAGTGTGGCTTTCTTTTCCACACCTCCAGGTATAGCGTACGTCTGGTTTCACAGCGCCTGGGTCGTTTGGCTTCCCTTTACTTTAATTGCGGTGTTTAATTCTTTAACTATCAGGCGTATTTTAATAGCCAATAAAGCCCGCAAGGGACTCCAGGGTCAAATGAGTGGGAATCAGAGTGATCCAGAAATGGAGAACCGAAGAAATTCCATCATTTTACTCTTCACTATATCGGGCAGTTTTGTACTGCTATGGCTGACAAATGCCGTGAGTCTTGTAACTACCAGACTGACAAACACCACTTATTACCGAGGCGACCGCACAAACCCTGGATATCTCGCCACAGAAACTGGAGCTATGCTGAAGTATTTGAGTTCCTGTCCAAACACGTGTGTTTATGCAGCTACCCAGAGGAAATTCAGAAAAGAGCTGAAGAATGTGATGAAATCTCCATGGACATTAATTATGAGGTTAGTTAGAAAATAATGATAAAAAGAATCAAGCCCAACAAATGCTTCCACGTAACTAAAGATCAATTTCAACGCCTTTTCCATCGTAGAACGTCCTCCATTCTGGTAATGTGAAAATTGGGAGAGTTCTTGTGTTAATATTTCTCCCATTTTGTAACATAGGTTTGATGTCTGCATTGCTTTTGTTTTTCATGCTTCGTTTGCTGAGCAAACATAACCAATTCATGCAAATTTAGCACATTTCAGGTTCAGCCAGAAGTGCCGAGTGGATGATCCATCTCGGCCTCCTCCCGATATCCCCACCATCACAGAAGCCAGTCTTCAGCCAATTCGATTCACTCCACGTGATATCAAGAAACGGCTGAGTGCAATGGATACAGCAAAGGCTATGGGCCCGACAACATCCCGGCTGTATTGCTGAAGACTTGTGCTCAAGAACTAGCCTCACCTCTAGCCAAACTGTTCCAGCACAGCTACAACACTGGCATCTACCCGACAAGGTGCAAAATTGCCCAGGTATATCCTGTCTACAAAAAACAGAACAAATCCAATCCGGCCAATTACTGCTTCATCAGTCGACTCTCAATCATCAGCAAAGTGATGGAAGGTGTCGTCGACAGTGTTATCAAGCGGCACTTACTCACCAATAACCTGCTCACCGATGCTTAGTTTGGGTTCCGCCAGGACCACTCGGCTCCAGACCTCATTACAGCCTTGGTCCAAACATGGACAAAAGAGCTGAATTCTAGAGGTGAGGTGAGAGTGACTGCCCTTGACATCAAGGCAGCATTTGACCGAGTGTGGCACCAAGGAGCCCTAGTAAAATTGAAGTCAATGGGAATCAGGGGTAAAACTTTCCAGTGGCTGGAGTCATACCTAGCACATAGGAAGATGGTAGTGGCTGTTGGAGGCCAATCATCTCAGCTGCAGGACATTGCTGCAGCAGTTCCTCAGGGCAGTGTCCTAGGCCCAACCATCTTCAGCTGCTTCATCAATGACCTTCCCTCCATCATAAGGTCAGAAATGGGGACGTTCGCTGATGATTGCACAGTGTTCAGTTCCATTTGCAACCCCTCAGGTAATGAAGCAGTCTGAGCCCGCATGCAGCAAGACCTGGAGGGTTGGGCTCATAAGTGGCAAGTAACATTTGTGCCAGACAAGTGCCAAGCAATGACCATCTCCAACAAGAGAGAGTCTAACCACCTCCCCTTGACATTCAACGGCATTACCATCGCCAAATCCCCCACCATCAACATCCTGAGGGTCACCATTGACCAGAAACTTAACTAGACCAGCCATATAAATACTGTGGCTACAAGGGCAGGTCAGAGGCTGGGTATTCTGTGATGAGTGACTCACCTGCTGACTCCCGAAACCTTTCCACCATCTACAAGGCACAAGTCAGGAGTGTGATGGAATACTCGCCACTTTCCTGGATGAGTGCTCCTCCAACAACACTCAAGAAGCTCGACGCCAACCCGGGCAAAGCAGCCAGCTTGATTGGAACCCCATCCAGCATCTTAAACACTCACTCCCTTCACCACCGGTGTACTGTGGTTGCAGTGTGTACCATCTACAGGATGCACTGCAGCAACTCGCCTAGGCTTCTTCGACAGCACCTCCCAAACCCGTGACCTCTACCACCTAGATGGACAAGGGCAGCAGGCACATGGGAACACCACCACCTGCACGTACCCCTCCAAGTCACACACCATCCTGACTTGGAAATATATCACCATTCCTTCATCATCACTGGGTCAAAACCCTTGAACTCCCTACCTAGCAGCACTGTGGGAGAACTTTCACCACACGGACTTCAGCGTTTCAAGAAGACGGCTCACCACCACCTTCTCAAGGGCAATTAGGGATGGGCAATAAATGCTGGCCTTGCCAGCGATGCCCACATCCCATGAACGAATCAAAAAAAGGATCAAAGATAACAATGATGAGCTTCAACAGTGGAGTCGGACATATGGGCAACAGAGATAACCGCCTTCCACTGCGGGGATTGGGATCAGACGCACTAGTTTAATTCATCAATGAAGTTTCATTTGGCACCGAAACAATCAAAGGTTTTGCGATTGCCGATATTGGTAATATGCCTGGAAGTTTGGTTTGAATATTGCAGGCGCGGATCTTGCTGTTGGACTCCATTGCTCATTGACAAATTCGCGCGGGGCATTTGTCTTGTCACATCATAAATGTTTGCACGGAGGGAACAGTCGGAACTTGGCTCATCTATTTGACTTTTCGCCGCTTTAGTCCCAGATACTTACTTAAAATCTCAATTGTGTACTGGCGGTTGTCTCGCGCTCACCAAAACGTTGAAGTCTTCTCTTATTGTGTGCTGTCAATAAAAGTATCATGAGTAATCTCATTGATATTCTGTCCAATCAGTCTCTCAAACAAAATGGTAAAGGGTTGTAAAAATGAATGATTTGTCATAAAGTTATTAACTATTACATTTGATGCAAGTGATTTGATAAAAACTGCCGGAAATTCAGCTAAAAACAAACTGATACTTAAGATTTCTGTGATTGGCTGAACATTTGCAGACGGTCAGAAACAATTTTTGGCAATTATCGTCTTATTATGCGGTTGCATCGTGTTCGAAATGATAATTGAAAAAATAACAGCATCTTTGAATCAGTTACAAATTGTTCATGAGTGATCTCGCCTCATTCGGCGAGGAACGACAAGAAATGGGAGCAGACTCTCAGTGGAAAGGAGCTGAAGGGTGTGGATGAACAGCGAGCCCTAGGGATCCAAAAACTTAATTCCTAGAAAGTGCGTTTGCAAGTGAATAGTTCCATGATAAAACCAACAGAAATTTGTGCTTGATATACATGGGCATAGGTCACAAGAATAAACAAGTGATGATAAATCATTACAAAACACTGGTAAGGCCAACGTTAGAATACCAGGTACAGATTTGGTCGCCCCATTGTGGAATGGCCATTAAATCAAAAGAGAGCGGACAGTGTAGATACACCAGGATGGTGCCATGTATCAGAACTATAGTTATGATGAGGGATAAGATATTGGAACTATTTACACTGCAACAGCGAAAGCTAACAGGAGATTTAATAGAGGTTTAAAAATATGTACTGTTTTGGCAGACTGAAAAGGATGAGATTATTCCATCTAGTTGGGAAGTCTGCGATAATGATAGAATCATAAAATCATAGAATGGTTACAACAGATGAGGCCATTCTGCCCGTCGAGTCCATGCCGGCTCTCTGCAAGAGCAATCCAGCTAGGCCCACTCCACCATCCTACCCCCGTAGCCCTGTAGTACCCACTACAGATAGGATGGGATGAGTCAAATGACCTACTCCCGTCGACTAAACTTCTATGGTTCTATAGTGTTACCTATGTTGGTATCATTTTTTTCTTTGTTTCTTAGATACCCTCATCCCTGTTGTGATTCTATTAAACAAAACATCAACAATAAACTGGTATCAAGGAAGACCCCAGAGGTCCAATAGTCACCCATCCCTTCCAGCCGAAAAGTCCCCGTATATCCATAATTCACTTTCATTTTTTAATTATCTGTCTGTGCAGTGCCAGTTTTCCCATCCCATCCCACCATTCCTCAGCGTTTGTAGATGTGGGACCATGTCCGCTGCTTCGTGAAAATCCTACTGGATCATTCCAACTGTATTCCCTCCACCCTACAGGCCAGTGATGTATTTTGGAAACTCCAGCAGGTTAGTTAAAGATGACGCACCGTCCCTCAAACCAAGATAATTCCCTTTTACCTTTCTCCTTTCCCAGGTGCTCACCTATTAGATCTCTCGTGAGCTTATTTTAAACACTGGGATTATTTCAGCCACTGTTTGATCCTCAGGAATTTTCCCTATTAGAGGCAATTTCCACCAGTGTCTGTGAACCGCCACTCAGGTCAGTCCCTATTCCTTTATCTCGCGATGTCTGTGACTCTGGATTCTATATTCCCATTTTATGTGGGTGAACAGTGCAACTACATTTAAAAAATCCCTTTATCTCTGCCGCTCCTACAAGCCCTGCTTCAACACTTCACTTTTCTTCTACTCCGAATATTTATTAAACGGCCTTTGCTAGTCCTTATAATCTACCTACTAGATTTCCTGGATACTTAAAAAGCGTTTTCTTAATCCTTCATATTTCCCCCTACATGATTACGTGAACCTACGGTGCCTTTCATTCTCTTTTCAGTAGCTAAATACATTTTAATTCCACACTCACTAACACTTTCTAAACTCCTTCCCGTTTTTCCACTCGAGCGCTGGGAACTCCCACACCTGCATCACCGCCGGAGTCTCACACGTGCAACGGGCGGATTATCGGAAAATTGCAAATGCGCTTCCTCAGCTTTCACTCCATTGACATTAATGGCCGGAATATCGCGTGCAACGCAAGCGGCATAGAATCAGACAGCACAGTCGGAGGCCATTCGGCACATGGTGCCTCCGTCGGCTCTTTGAAAGTGTTATCCTATTAGTCAAATCCCCTGCTCTTTCCCCTTGAAAATTTCCTTTTCAAGTATATAATCCAATTCTGATTTGAAAGGTACTATTTGCAAAGAAGTCTCAGCAGTTGTTCGGTGATAGCACTCGCGGCTCTGAGTCATAAGAAACATAAGAAATTTGAGCAGGAGTAGGCCAATCGGCCACTCGAGCCTGCTGCGCCATTCAATAAGATCATGGCTGATCTGATCCCAACCACAAATCTGAAGAACACAAGAAGTAGGAGCAGGACCCGGCCACACAGCCCCTGGGCCCTCTCCGCCACCCACAGGGCATTGACCGATCCGAACACAGCTTCATGTCCAATTTCCTGCCCGCTCCGCATAACCCCTAATTCCCTTTACTTCTCGAAAACTGTCGATTTCTGTTCTAAATTATCTGATGATGTAGCTTCCACAGCAACACTGGGGGAGAGAGAGAGCAACACTGGGGGAGAGAGAGAGAAACACTGGGGAGAGAGATATAAATACTGGGGGGGGGGGGGCGGAGAGGGAAACACTGCGGGGAGAGAGAGTGAGAAACACTGGGAAGAGAGAGAGAGAGACAAACACTGGGGCGGGGGGAGAGAGAAACTCTTGGGGAAAGAGAGAGAGAAAAACACTGGGGAGAGGGAGAGAGCGGAACACTATGGGTCGAGAGAGAGAGAGAGAAAAAGAAACACTGGGGGGAGAGAGAGAGAGAGAAACACTGGGGATAGAGAGAGAGAGAGAGAAACTCTGGGCGGAGAGAGAGAGAGAGAGACACTCGGGGGGAGAGAGAGAGAGAAACAATGGGGGGAGAGAAAGACACAGTGAGAAAAACTGGGGGAGAGAGAAATACTGAAGGAGAGAGAGAGAAACACTGGGGGAGAGAGAGAGAAACACTGGGGGAGAGAAAGTTGTGGGTCAGAAGGTTGTGGGTTATAATCCAGCTCCAGAGGCTTGGACACAAAATGGGCAGTGACAGCGTGGATGCTGAATTGGTTAAGAGAGAGAAAGAAGCGAGTAGTGGTGAAGGGTTGTTCTTCAGACTGGAGGGAAGTATACGGTGATGCCCCCAGTGGTCAGTATTAGAACCACTGCTCTTTTTCATATATGATAATTTCAAAGTTTGCAATTGACATGAAACTCGGAAAGCTAGTAAACAATGAGGAGAATAGTAGAAGTGTTCAGGAGGTCATAGACAGGCTGGTGAAATGGGCAGACATATGGCAGATGAAATTTAACACAGAGAAGTGTTAAGTGATGGGTATTGGAAGGAAGAATGAGAGGAGGGAACAAAAACTAAATGGTACAATTTTAAAGGGGGTGCAGGAACAGAGAGACCTGAGGTTTTACGTACACAAATCTTTGAAGGTGGCAGGACAATTTATCAGGCTGTTAAAAAAGCATACAGCACCCTTGGCTTTATAAATAGAGGCATAGAGTACAAAAGCGAGGAAGTTATGCTAAAGCTTCATCTATCACTGGTTAGGCCTCAGCTGGAGTATTTTATCCAATTCTGGGCACCACATTTTGGGAAGGATGTCAGGGCCTTGGAGAGGATCTGGGGGAAGGGGGCTTAATTGAATGGTGTGAAGGATGAGGGACTTCACTTATGTGGAGAGACCAGAGAAGCTGGGATTGATCTCCTTCGAATAAAAAAGGTTAAGCGAGATGGGTGAGATCCTGAATGAATATTTCACATCGGTATTTACGGTTGAGAAAGGCATGGATGTTAGGGAACTTGGGGAAACAAATAGTGATGTCTTGAGGAGTGTACATATTACAGAGAGGGAGGTGCTGGAAGTCTTAACGCGCATCAAGGTAGATAAATCTCCGGGACCTGATGAAATGTATCCCAGGACGTTATGGGAGGTTAGGGAGGAAATTGCGGGTCCCCTAGCAGAGATATTTGAATCATCCACCGCTACAGGTGAGGTGCCTGAAGATTGGAGGGTAGCAAATGTTGTGCCTTTGTTTAAGAAGGGAGGCAGGGAAAAGCCTGGGAACTATAGACCAGTGAGCCTGACATCTGTAGTGGGTAAGTTGTTAGAGGGTATTCTGAGGGACAGAATCTACAGGCATTTGGAGAGGCAGGGACTAATTAGGAACAGTCAGCATGGTTTTGTGAGAGGAAAATCATGTCTCACGAATTTGATTGAGTTTTTTGAAGGGGTAACCAAGAAGATAGATGAGGGCTGTGCAGTAGACGTGGTCTACATGGACTTCAGCAAAGCATTTGACAAGGTACCGCATGGTAGGTTGTTACATAAGGTTAAATCTCATGGGATCCAAGGTGAGGTAGCCAATTGGATACAAAATTGGCTTGACGACAGAAGACAGAGGGTGGTTGTCGAGGGTTGTTTTTCAAACTGGATGCCTGTGTCCAGCGGTGTGCCTCAGGGATCGGTGCTGGGTCCGCTGTTATTTGTTATTTATATTAATGATTTGGATGAGAATTTAGGAGGCATGGTTAGTAAGTTTGCAGATGACACCAAGATTGGTGGCATTGTGGACAGTGAAGAAGGTTATCTAGGATTGCAACGGGATCTTGATAAATTGGGCCAGTGGGCCGATGAATGGCAGATGGAGTTTAATTTAGATAAATGTGAGGTGATGCATTTTGGTAGATCGAATCGGGCCAGGACCTACTCCGTTAATGGTAGGGCGTTGGGGAGAGTTATAGAACAAAGAGATCTAGGAGTACAGATTCATAGCTCCTTGAAAGTGGAGTCACAGGTGGATAGGGTGGTGAAGAAGGCATTCAGCATGCTTGGTTTCATTGGTCAGAACATTGAATGCAGGAGTTGGGATGTCTTGTTGAAGTTGTACAGGGCATTGGTGAGGCCACACTTGGAGTACTGTGTACAGTTCTGGTCACCCTATTATAGAAAGGATATTATTAAACTAGAAAGAGTGCAGAAAAGATTTACTAGGATGCTACCGGGACTTGATGGTTTGACTTACAGGGAGAGGTTAGACAGACTGGGACTTTATTCCCTGGAGAGTAGGAGGTTAAGGGGTGATCTTATAGAAGTCTATAAAATAATGAGGGGCATAGATAAGGTCGATAGTCAAAATCTTTTCCCAAAGGTAGGGGAGTCTATAACGAGGGGGCACAGATTTAAGGTGAGAGGGGAGAGATACAAAAGGATCCAGAGGGGCAATTTTTTCACTCAAAGGGTGGTGAGTGTCTGGAACGAGCTGCCAGAGGCAGTAGTAGAGGCGGGTACAATTTTGTCTTTTAAAAAGCATTTGGACAGTTACATGGGGAAGATGGGCATCGAGGGATATGGGCCAAGTGCAGGCAATTGGGACTAGCTTAGTGGTATAAACTGGGCGACATGGACATGTTGGGCCGAAGGGCCTGTTTCCATGTTGTAACTTCTATGATTCTATGATTCTATGATTTAATAGAGGCTTCAAAATGATGAACGGTTTTTGTAGAATAAATAAAGAGAAATGTTTCCACTGGCAGAGGGGTCTGTAATCAGGCGAAAAATAGAAAATAGGAGTAGCAGTAGGCCATTCGGCCCTTTGAGCCTGCTCCACCATTCAATATGATCATGGCTGATCCTCTATCTCAATACCATATTCCCGCTCTCTCCCCATACCCCTTGATGCCTTTTGTGTCTAGAAATCTATCTAGCTCCTTCTTAAATATATTCAGTGACTTGGCCTCCACAGCCTTCTGTGGTAGAGAATTCCACAGGTTCACCACCCTCTGAGTGAAGAAATCTCTCCTCATCTCAGTCCTAAATGTCCTACCCCGTATCCTGAGACTGTGACCCCTGGTTCTGGACTTCCCAGCCAGGGGAAACATCCTCCCTGCATCCAGTCTGTCTAACCCTGTCAGAATTTTATATGTTTCAATGAGATCCCTTCTCATTCTTCTAAACTCGAGTGAATACAGGCCGAGTCAACCCAATCTCTCCTCATACGACAGTCCTGCCATCCCAGGAATCAGTCTGGTGAACCTTCGCTGCACTTCCTCTATGGCAAGTTGATCCTTTCTTAGGTAAGGAGACCAAAACTGCACACAATACTCCAGGTGTGGTCTCACCAAGGCCCTGTATAACTGCAGTAAGACATCCTTGCTCCTGTACTCAAATCCTCTTGAAATGAAAGCGAACATACCATTTGCCTTCCTAACTGTTTGCTGCACCTGCATGTTTGCTTTCAGTGACTAGTGTACAAGGACACCCAGGTCCCTTTGTACATCAACGTTTTCCAATATATCACCATTTAAATAATACTGTGCCTTTCTGTTTTTCATTCCGAAGTGGATAACTTCACATTTATCCACATTATACTGCATCTGCCATGCATTTGTCCACTCACTCAACTTGTCTAAAACGTCTTGAAGCCTCTTTGCATCCTCCTCTCATCTCACAATCCCACCTAGTTTTGTGTCGTCAGCAAATCTGGAAATTCTACATTTGGTTCCCTCATCCAAATCATTGATATATATTGTGACTAGCTGGGGCCCAAGCACTGATCTCTGCGGTACCCCACTGGTTACTGCCTGCCACCCCGAAAAAGACCCATTTATTCCTACTCTCTGTTTCCTGTCTGTTAACCAATTTTCAATCCATAGGAACATAGGAACAGGAGTAGGCCATTCAGCCCCTCGTGCCTGCTCCGCCATTTGATAAGATCACGGCTGATCTGTGATCTAACTCCATATACCTGCCTTTGGCCCATATCCCTTAATACCTTTGGTTGCCAAAAAGCTATCTATCTCAGATTTAAATTTAGCAATTGAGCTAGTATCAATTGCCGTTTGCGGAAGAGAGTTCCAAACTTCCACAACCCTTTGTGTGTAGAAATGTTTTCTAATCTCGCTCCTGAAAAGTCTGCCCCCTACTCCGAGAATCCCCAACCAGCGGAAATAGTTTCTCTCTATCCACTCTATCTGTTCCCCTTAATATCTTATAAACTTCGATCAGATCACCCCTTAACCTTCGAAACTCTAGAGAATACAATCCCAATTTGTGAAATCTCTCCTCGTCACTTAACCCTTGAAGTCCGGGTATCATTCTAGTAAACCTACGCTGCACTCCCTCCAAGGCTAATATGTCCTTCCGAAGGTGCAGTGCCCAGAACTGCTCACAGTACTCCAGGTGTGGTCTAACCAGGGTTTTGTATAGCTGCAGCATAACTTCTGCCCCCTTGTACTCTAGTCCTCTCGATATCAAGGCCAACATTCCATTTGCCTTATTGATTATTTTCTGCACCTGTTCATGACACTTCAATGATCTATGTAACTGAACCCCTAAGTCCCTTTCGACATCCACAGTTTTTAACTTTTTACCATTTAGAAAGTACCCTGTTCTATACTTTTTTGATCCAAAGTGGATGACCTGACATTTGTTTACATTGAATTCCATTTGCCACAATTTTGCCCATTCACCTAATCTATCAATATCGCTTTGTAATTTTATGTTTTCATCTACACTGCTTACAATGCCACCAATCTTTGTGTCATCGGCAAACTTAGATATGAGACTTTCTATGCCTTCATCTAAGTCGTTAATAAATATTGTGAATAATTGAGGCCCCAAGACAGATCCCTGCGGGACTCCACTAGTCACATCCTGCCAATGTGAGTACCTACCCATTATCTCTACTCTCTGTCGCCTTTCGCTCAGCCAACTTCCTAACCAAGTCCGTACTTTTCCCTCAACTGCATGGGCTACTATCTTAGCTAACAGTCTCTTATGTGGGACCTTATCAAATGCCTTCTGGAAGTCCATATAAATAACATCCATTGACATTCCCCTGTCTACTACTTTAGTCACCTCTTTAAAAAATTCAATTAGGTTTGTCAGGCACAATGTCCATGCCTATATATTACCACCAATCCCATAGTCTTTAATTTTGCACACCAACCTCTTATGTGGGACTTCATCAAAGGCCTTCTGAAAATCCAAATGAACCATATCCACTGGTTCTCCCTTATCTATTCTACCAATTACATCCTCAAAAAACAGTAGGTTTGTCAAACATGATTTTGCTTTCATAAATCCATGTTGACTTTGTTTAATCCCGCTGATATTTTCTAAGTGTCCTGTTATCACATCCTTTATAATAGACTCTAGCATTTTTCCTACTACTGATGTCAGGCTAACCGGTCTGTAGTTCGCTGTTTTCTCTCTCCCTCCTTTTTTAAATAGTGGGGTTACATTTGCCACCCTCCAATCTGCAGGAACTGTTCCATAATCTATAGAATTTTGGAAGATGACAACTAATGCATCCTCTATTTCCATGGTTATCTCTTTTAGTACTCTGGGATGCAGATTATCAGGCCCCGATGTCACAGATTTAAGGTCATTGACAAAAGAACCAGAGGATACATGAGGCGAAATTTTATTGTGCAGCAAGTTGCTAAGATCTGGAATGCACTGCCTGAATGGGTGGTGGAAGCAGATTCAATAATAAGTTTCAAAGGACAATTGGATAAATACTTGAAAGGGAGAAGATTGCAGGACTATGTGGAAACAACAGGGGAGTGGAACTAATTGAATAGCTCTTCAAAGAGCTGGCACAGGTACGATGGGCCGAATTGCTTCTTTCTGTGCTGTAAGATTCTATGATTCTATGAAAACCTATGCTGACACCTCAGTGCAGTGCTGAGCTGCATTGTCGGAGGTGCCGCCTTCTAGATGGGATGTTAAACAGAGATGTCTGCCCTCTTAGTTAGACGTAAGAGATCCCATGGCTCTTTTTCAAAGAAGAGCAGGGAAGTTCTCACTGATGTTCTTACCAATATTTGTCCCTCAACCAACAGCACTAAATCGGATTGTCTGGTCAATACCACATTGCAGTTTGTGGGATCTTGCTCTGCACAAATTCGCTGCCGTGTTACCTACATTAGAACGGTGATGACACTTCAAAAGTACTTCATTAGCTGTAAAGCGCGTTGGGACGTCCTGATGTCATGGAAGGTGCTACAGAAATGCATGTCTTTCTCTTTATTGGATCTGCTTCCATCACCCTTTCAAGCAGTGCATTCCAGATCATAACAATTCCCTGTAAAAAAAAATTCATCTCCCCCACGGTTCTTTTGTCAATTAGTTTAAACCTGTGCCCTCTGGTTTCCGATCCTCATGCCCGTGGAAGCAGTTTCTCCTCATTTAATCAAAACATCTCATAATTTTAAACACCTCTGTTACATCTCCCCTGTTCCTTCTCTGCTCCATGGAGAACTATCCCAGCTTCCAGCCATGTCGGCAATTTTCAGACCTTTCACCTGCTGCGGGCAAGGCCTAGCCCGGGACCTCACATCCGGGTCACTCCAGTCTTACCTTGTTACATTTTTGCTCAGTTTTGAAGATTATTCTTTAAATATGTTAAATCAACAAATTAAGATTAAGCGAACACATTTTAAGTGCATGAACCAATTCCTCTTGGAAATGCGATCCAATCACTTCCTTTAACGATGTTAGAATCATAGAATCATAGAATGGTTACAGCACAGAAGGAAGCCATTTGGCCCGTCGAGTCTGCGCCAGCTCACTGCAAGAGCAATCCAGCTAGTCCCACTTTCCCATCCTCACCCTGTAGCCCTGCAATTATTTTCCCGTCAAGTACTTATCCAGTTCCCTTTTGAAGGCCACGATTGAATCTGCCTCCGCCAATCCTCGGGCAGTGCATTCCAAATCCTAACCACTCGCTGTGTAAAAAAGTTTTTCCTTATGTCGTCTTTCGTGCTTTTGCCAATCACCTTAAATCTTTGTCCTCTGGTTCATAACCCCTCCGTCAATGGGAACAGTTTCTCTTTATCTACTCTGTTAAGACCCTTCATCATTTGAACACCTCTATCTAACCTCCTCGCAACTGTCTCTGTTCCAAGAAGAACAACCCCAGCTTCTCCAGTCTATCCACGTAACTGAAATCCCTCATCCCTGGAATCATTCCAGTAAATCTCTTCTGCACCCTTTCTAAGTCCTTCACATCCTTCCTGAAGTGCAGTGCCCAGAACTGGACACAATAATCCAGTTGTGGCCGAACCAGTGTTTTGTAAATGTTCATCATGTCCTCCTTGCTTTTATATGCTATGCCTCTATATATAAAGCCCAGGATCCCGTATGCTTTCTTAATCGCCTTCTCAACCTGCCCTGCCACCTTCAATGATTTGTGTACAGATACCCCCAGATCTCGCTGTTCCTGTACTCCATTTAGAATTGTGCCCTCTAGTTTATATTGCCTCTCCTTGTTGTTCCTACCGAAAAGTATCACTTTGCACTTTTCTGCATTCAATTTCATCGGCCACGTGCCCGCCCATGCCACCACCCTGTCTATATCCTCCTGAAGTCTATCACTATCCTCCTCAGTGTTCACTACCATTCCAAGTTTTGCCTCATTTGCAAATTTTGAAATTGTGCCCTGTACACTCAAGTCCAAGTCATTAAAGGTCAATGTACATTCACTTGGACAGCAGGAACAATCCAATGTTTCGCCAGCGTTGACGCATCTCCGGACAGCTTGAGCATACATATCAAGCTTAGGGCAGTGACCCGCCGGAGCTGTCAGGAGATGCGGCAACGCCAGATTCATCAGCCGCACTCACAAGACAGTCCAGAATGTCAACCGAGCACAACGCAACGCCATCGACGCTCTCAAGACCAACTGCAACATCGTCATCAAACCAGCGGACAAAGGAGGAGCCATTGTCATACAGAACAGAACGGAATATTGCAAAGAAGCATACTGACAACTGGACAACCAGGAACACTACAGACGGTTACCCGCAGATCCGACCAAAGAACACACCTGCCAGCTGAACAAACTGATCAAGACCTTCGATCCAGACCATCAAAGCATCCTACGCGCTCTCATCCCACGTACTCCCCGCGTGGGAGACTTCTACTGCCTCCCAAAGATACACAAAGCCAACACACCCGGACGTCCTATTGTATAAGGCAACAGAACCCTGTTTGAAAACCTCTCTGGATACGTCGAAGGCATCCTGAAACCCATCGTACAGGGAACCCCCAGCTTCTGTCGTGACAATACAGACATCCTACAAAAACTCAGCACCCACGGACCAGTTGAACCAGGAACACGTCTCACCACGATGGACGTCTCGGCACTCTACACCAGTATCCCCCACGATGACGGCATCGCAGCGACAGCCTCAGTACTCAACAGCAACAACAGCCAATCTCCAGACGCCATCCTACAACTCATCTGCTCCATCCTGGATCAAAATGTCTTCACCTTCGACAACCATTTCTTTACCCAAACACACGGAACAGCCATGGGGACCAAATTCGCACCCCAATACGCCAACATTTTCATGCACAAGTTCGAGCACGACTTCTTCACTGCACAGGACCTCCAACCAACACTATACACCAGATACATCGACAACATTTTCTTTCTATGGACCCACGGCGAAGAATCACTGAAGAGACTACACGATGACATCAACAAGTTCCATCCCACCATCAAACTCACCATGGACTACTCCTCAGAATCGGTTTCATTCTTGGACACACGAATCTCCATCAAAGATGGGCACCTGAGCACTTCACTCTGCTGCAAGCCCACGGACAACCTCACGATGCTCCATTTCTCCAGCTTCCACCCTAACCACATCAAAGAGGCCATCCCCTATGGACAGGCCCTGCGAATACACAGGATCTGCTCAGACAAGGAGGAACACGATGGACACCTACAGACGCTGAAAGACGCCCTCGTAAGAACGGGATATGACGCTCGACTCGTCGATCGACAGTTCCGACGGGCCACAGCGAAAAATCGCATAGACCTCCTCAGAAGACAAACACGGGACACAACCAACAGAGTACCCTTCGTCGTCCAGTACTTCCCCGGAGCGGAGAAACTATGCCATGTTCTTCACAGCCTTCAACATGTCATCGATGATGACGAACACCTCGCTAAGGCCATCCCCACGCCTCCACTACTCGCCTTCAAACAGCCACCTAACCTCAAACAAACCATTGTTTGCAGCAAATTACCCAGCTTTCAGGAGAACAGCATCCACGACACCACACAACCCTGCCACGGTAACCTCTGCAAGACATGCCAGATCATCGACACAGATACCACCATCACACGGGGGGACACCACCCAACAGGTACATAGTTCATACTCCTGTGACTCGGCCAACGTGTCTACCTCATACGTTGCAGGAAAGGATGCCCCGGTGCATGGTACATTGGCGAGACCATGCAGACGCTGCGACAACGGATGAACGGACACCACACAACAATCGCCAGGCAGGAGGGTTCCCTCCCAGTCGGGGAACACTTCAGCAGTCAAGGACATTCAGCCTCCGATCTTCGGGTAAGTGTTCTCCAAGGTAGCCTTCGAGACACAAGACAACGCAAAATCGTTGAGCAGAAATTGATAGCCAAGTTCTGCACCCATGAGGACGGCCTCAACCGGGATCTTGGGTTCATTTCACGCTACATGTAACCCCACCTGACGTAGAGTCATCCAGACTCAAGTTGTAGTTGGCTTGTTCTCCATACACAGATGCGGCCAGACCAGCTGCGATTTACAGCAAAAAAAAGTTATCTGTTTTTAATACAAACCCCAGCATCTGCTACATTTGACCCCTTGTGACCCCACCTCAGTATTCTTGGATGTAATGTTGCCCTGACTAACCTGTTTGAACACCATTCCCTCCTTTGATTGCTGTGATTATCTCTCTGCCGAGCTGTGATAAAGGGCAGTTAGAAAGATTATCTGTAATCACCAGGCATTGTTCTCTGACTATACATGCTGTGCCTATATGCATCTCTTCACTTCACCTGACGAAGGAGCAAAGCTCCGAAAGCTTGTGATTTCAAATAAAGCTGTTGGACTATAACCGGGTGTTGTGTGTCTCCTTACATTTGTCCACCCCAGTCCATCACCAGCATCTCCACATCATGGCCACTTCCTTTTTATAAACTTGTAGCAGCTCTTGTAGTCTGTTTTTATATTTCTTTCTAGCTTACTCTCATATTCAATTTTCTCTCTCTTTATCGATTTGTTGGTCATCATTTGCTGATTCCTAAAACCCTCCCAATCCTCAGTTTTAATTCTCTTTTTGGCAAAATTGTTCGCATTTTAATTTAATCTAATACCATCCTTAACTTCTCTAGTTAGCCACAGTTGGATCACATTTCTTGTGAAGTTTTTATTCCTCATATTATGTATATTGGATGAATTCAGAATTATTTCTTTAAGTTTTTGCTATTATTTATCTGCCGTCATATCTTTTAATCTAATTTCCCAATCTACCTTAGCCAACTCGCCCCTCCTACCTATGTAATTGGCTTTGTTTAAATTGAAGAAACTAGTTTAAGACCCTTGCACGTTATGCACAAATTGGCACTCACCTCAGTCAGTGAAAGATAATCAATTCTTACTTTCATGCAGCCCCATGAAACACAAAACATAAAAGGGCGTGTAGTTGATGGGAGGGAGAGTAAATGTGAAATGCGGCCTGTGGCAGGCATTAGGTGTGGTGTGTGTGAGAGAATGTGCTGTGCAGGCTTGATTATGGTATTGAGATGGATGATCAGCCATGATCATATTGAATGGCGGAGCAGGCTCGAAGGGCCTAATGGGCTACTCCTGCTCCTATTTTCTATGTTTCTATGTTTCTATTACTGCAAACGTAGATGCAGAATGTGAAAGATGTAATGTTCCATGTCAGCCAGCGAAAGTCGCTATGTTAAACTAAAAGAGTGAACCCGGATAGATCAGTCTGTAAAGCGTCAGACTTTTATTGTGAATTTCCAGGATTCAAGCCGCTGTTCAGGCGCTGCCTTCAACACAAGATTATCAATTCTTACGTTCATGCTGCACCGCAAAACACGAATAATTAACTCCAATCTTCCCTGCTTCCTCAATTAATTGGTTAACATATTTGAAAAACTTTGCATCAAAATCATTAAAGTGTAAATTGAGTGGTGTTTTCATCGATAAAAGCAGCACCAGAACAGGGTCTTGAATCCTGGACCCTCATATTAAAAATCTGCTGCTCTACCGACAGAACTATCCAGGCTCTGAAATGGATACCACACAGCGAACCAGACCGTATCTAGTAGGGAATTACTTCCAATCACTGGCTGATATGGAACATTACACACTCCACATTTTGCATTTCCTTCTGCAATAAATGGTGAGAAGCCAAGAGCTGTAGGGGAGCACAGAGATTTGGGAGTCCAAGATCATGATTATTAGAAGCTGGTAGATAGGTACAAAAAGCTATCAAAATGTTGAATGGAGTGATGCACGTTATCTTGAGGGGGTTGGAATACAATGGGGCGGAGATTGTGCTTCAGTTATATAGAGCCTTGGTCAAACATATCAGGAGGACTGGGATCCGTTCTCGGCTCCGCATCTCTGGAAGGAATTACTGTCCTTGGAGGGGGTAGAGCGCACATTGAGCAGAATGATACTGGGGCTTAGCAGGTTAAAATGTGGGGCAGGTTACATAAACCTGGCTTGTATTCCCTTGAGTATAAAAAATGAAGGGATGATCTGATCAACGGGTTTAAAATTATTAAGTTATTTCATAAGGCAGGCACTGAAAAAGTATTTGCTCTGGTGGGTGAACCAAGAACAAGGGGCAATAATCGTAAAATGACAAAGGCACATAGACAGATTTAATGTGTGGGCAAAACTATTCCAAATGGAGTTCATTGTGAACAAATGTGAGGTTATCCACATTCAAATAAAAAAAGATAATTCGGAGTGTTTTCTAAATGTTGAGTACATGGGAGCATTGGAACAGGAGGAGGGCATACAGCCCCTCGAGCCTGATACATAGAAACAGGAGGAAGCCATTCAGCCCCTCAAGCCTGATACACAGGAAAAGGAGGAGGCCATTTAGCCCCTCGAGCCTGTTACATAGGAACAGGAGGAGGCCATTCAGCCCCTCGAGCCTGTTACACAGGAACAGGAGGAGGTCATTCTGCCCCTCGGATCTGTTTTATAGGAACAGGAGGAGGCCATTCAGCCCCTCAAAACTGTTACAAAGGAACAGGAGTAGGCTATTCAGCACCTTGAGCCTGTTCTATACAGCCCCTCGGGCCTGTTTTATAGGAACAGGAACAGGCCATTCAGCCCCTCGAGCCTGATACATAGGAACAGGAAGAGGCCATTTAGCCCCTCGAGCCTGATACATTATAACAGGAGGAGGCCATACAGCCCCTCGAGCCTGACACTTAGGAAAAGGAGGAGGCTGTTCAGCCCCTCGAGCCTTTCCGCTATTCAATTAGGTCATTGGCTGATTTGTATCTCAAATCCATCTACCCGCCTTGGTTCCATAACCCTTAATACACTTACCAAACAAAAATCTATCAATCACAGTTTTGACATTTTCAATCGACCCCTACTCTCAGCAGCTTTTTAAAGGAGAGAATACCGGCTTTTCAGTACGCATTATGTACAGAAGTGCTTCCTGATATCAACCCTGCACAGTCTAGCTTAACTTTATGGTTATGTCCCCTTATTCTGGACTACCCAACCAGAGGAAATTGTTTGCTGTCCCGATCAAGTGCTGTAATCATCCAAAACACCTTAACAAAATCTTCCCTTAATTTTCTACTCACAGGAAATACAAATCTAATCCATGCAATGTACCCTCATAATTTAACCCTTTTTAGCCCCGGTATCATTCTGATGAATCTCTGCTGTGCCCCCTCCAAGGTCCATATATCCCCGCTGAGGTGCGGTGCCCAGAACAGAACAGAGTACACCCGATAGAACTGTTCTACAGATAGGAACATAGGAACAGGTGTAGGCCATTCAGCCCCTCGTGCCTGCTCCGCCATTTGATAAGATCATGGCTGATCTGTGATCTAACTCCATATACCCGTCTTTGTCCCATATCCCTTGATATGTTTGATTGACAAAAAGCTATCCATCTCAGCTTTAAATTTAGCAATTCAGCTAGTATCAGCTGCCATTTGCGGAAGAGAGTTCAAAACTTCCACCAGCCTTTGTGTGTAGAAATGTTTTCTAATCTCGCTCCTGAAAGCTCTGGCTCTAATTTTTAGACTGTGCCCCCTACACCTAGAATACCCAACCAGCGGAAATAGTTTCCCTCTATTCACCCTATCCGTTCCCCTTAACATCTTATAAACTTCGATCAGATCACCCCTTAACCTTCGAAACTCTAGAGAATACAATCCCAATTTGTGTAATCTCTCCTCGTAACTTAACCCTTGAAGTCCGGGTATCATTCTAGTAAACCTACGCTGCACTCCCTCCAAAGCCAATATGTCCGTCCGAAGGTGCAGTGCCCAGAACTGCTCACAGTACTCCAGGTGCGGTCTAACTAGGGTTTTGTATAGCTGCAGCATAACTTCTGCCCTCTTGTACTCTTGTCCTCCAGATATAAAGGCCAGCATTCCATTAGCCTTATTGATTATTTTCTGCACCTGTTCATGACACTTCAATGATCTATGTACCTGAACCCCTAAGTCCCTTTCGACATCCACAGTTTTTAACTTTTTACCATTTAGAAAGTACCCTGTTCTATCCTTTTTTGATCCAAAGTGGATGACCTCACATTTGTCTACATTGAATTCCATTTGCCACAGTTTTGCCCATTCACCTAATCTATCAATATCGCTTTGTAATTTTATGTTTTCATCTACACTGCTTACAATGCCACCAATCTTTGTGTCATCGGCAAACTTAGATATGAGACTTTCTATGCCTTCATCTAAGTCGTTAATAAATATTGTGAATAATTGAGGCTCCAAGACAGATCCCTGCGGGACTCCGCTCGTCACATCCTGCCAATGTGAGTACCTACCCAAACCCTAACCCTACCCATTATCCCCACTCTGTCGCCTTTCGCTCAGCCAACTTCCTAACCAAGTCCATATTTTCCCTCGATTCCATGGGCTTCTATCTTAGCTAACAGTCTCTGATGTAGGACCTTATCAAATGCCTTCTGGAAGTCTATATAAATAACATCCATTGACATTCCCCTGTCCACTACTTTAGTCACCTCTTCACAAAATTCAATCAGGTTTGTCAGGCTCGACCTACCTTTCACAAATCCATGCTGGCTCTCTCTGATTAACTGAAAATTCTCGAGGTGTTGAATCACCCTATCCTTAATTATAGACTCCAGCATTTTCCCCACAACAGATGTTAGGCTAACTGGTCTGTAATTCCCTTGTTTCCCTCTCTCTCCCTTCTTAAAAAGCGGAGTGACATGTGTTTCAGTGACTTCAGGAGGATATGGAAAGGCTGGTGCAATGGGCAGAAGAAATTTAACGCAGCGAGGTTTGAAGCAATTCATTTTGGTAGGAAGAATGAGGAGACCAATATAAACTAAATGGTACGATTTTAAAGGGGGTGCAGGAACATAGCGACCTGGGGGTGCACATACACAAACCTTTGAAGGCGGCAGGACAAGTTGAGAAAGCTGTTAATAAAGCATATCGGATTCTGGCTTCATTAATAGAGGCATAGAATCCAAAAGTGAGGAGGTTATGCTAAACCTTTATAAAACACTGGTTAGGGCTCAGCTGGAGTATTGTCTTTAATTCTGGGCACCACACGTTAGGAAGCATGTCAAGGTCTTAGACAGGATGAAGAAGAGATTTACTGGATGGTGCCAGTGATGAGGGGCTTCATTTATATGAAGAGACTGGAGAAGCTGGAGTTGTTCTCCTTAGAACAGAGAAGGTTCAGGGGAGATTTGATAGAGGTTTTCGAGATCATAAACGTGTTTGACAGTGTAATTAAGGAGAAACTGTTTCCAAATGTATTGGTCATTTTTTTAAGCAGAAAGATAGGTTATTGAGAAATGTTTCTATTATATAGTGCTGAATGGAGATTGGGAATAGAGAATCTTGATTTGAAAAAATCGCCTGAACGGGGACTCGAACAATTGACCTTCACATTAAAAGTATGAAGTGCTATGTACTGAGATATCAGAGCCCTTACTTTAGTTATTCACACTGGTTCGCTGGTTGACATGAAACATTACCCCCACCCCCGCAACCACTCACCCCCACCGCGCTATATTTTGCGTTTCCTGCTGCAGTAATCCCGCCTGTTCAGTGCATTTCTCTCGCACACTCAGTTGACTGCCTCCTACAGGCTTCAATTCACAAATACTCTCCTTCCCACCAACTACACGCTCTTTAACAGTGGACTCAAATGTGACAAGTGATGTTCGCCAGAGATTTGTACTGGAGCCTCAACGTTTCACCATATTTATTATGGACTTGTATATCCAAGTTTGAAGATGACACTAAGTTAGGAGGGACAGTATGTAGTGCAAATGAGAGCGGGAAGTTATATTGGCACATAGGCAGAATAAGTTAGTGGGCAAAACTTTGTCAAATTGAGTTCATCGTGGGTGTGTGTGAACCAAGGCAGATGCATCAAAGTATTTTTTAAATTGTGAGGAGTCCAGAACTGTAGAGGAGCAAAGAGATTGGGGAATCCAAGTTCATAAAACTGCAAAATCTAATGGACAGGTGCAAATAGCCATCAGACAGTCTAATGGAATATTGCTCTTAATCTCAAAGGCGCTGGAATACAAACGGGCAGAAGTTATGCTTCAAAGTGTTGAGCCTTGGTCAGATAGGGACGACTGCATTCAGTTCTGGACACCACATCTCAGGAAGGATAAACTAGCCTTGGAGGGGGTGCAGCCCAGATTCACCAGAATGATACCGGGGCTTAGCAGGTTAAATTATGAGGACAGGTTGTATAAACCAAGCTAGTATTCACGTGAGTAGAGAAGATTTAGGAGTGACCTGATCGAGGTGTTTAAAATTCCTCAGGGCAGTGTCCTAGGCCCAACCATCTTCAGCTGCTTCATCAATGACCTTCCCTCCATCATAAGGTCAGAAATGGGGATGTTCGCTGATGATTGCATGGTGTTCAGTTCCATTCGCAACCCCTCAGATAATGAAGCAGTCCGAGCCCGTATGCAGCAAGACCTGGACAACATCCAGACTTGGGCTCTGAAGTGGCAAGTCACATTCGCACCAGAAAAGTGCCAAGCAATGACCATCTCCAACAAGAGAGAGTCGAACCACCTCCCCTTGACATTCAACGGCATTCCCATCGCCGAATCCCCCACCATCAACATCCTGGGGGTCACCAATGACCAGAAACTTAACTGGACCAGCCATATAAATACTGTGGACGCAGGAGCAGGCCAGAGGTTGGGTATTCTGCGGCGAGTGACTCACCTCCTGACTCCCCAAAGCCTTTCCACCATCTACAAGACACAAGTCAGGAGTGTGATGGAATACTCTCCACTTGCCTGGATGAGTGCAGCTCCAACAACACTCAAGAAGCTCGACACCATCCAGGACAAAGCAGCCCGCTTGATTGGCACCCCATCCACCATTCTAAACATTCACTCCCTTCATCACCGGCACATAATGGCTGCAGTGTGTACCATCCACAGGATGCACTGCAGCAACTCACCAAGGGTTCTTCGACGGCACCTCCCAAACTCCACCACCTAGAAGGACACGAGCAGCAGGTACATGGGAACAACACCACCTGCATGTTCCTCTCCAAGTCACACACCATCCCGACTTGGAAATATATCACCGTTCCTTCATCGTCGTTGGGTCAAATTCCTGGAACTCCCTTCCGAACAGCACTGTGGGAGAACCTTCACCTCACGGACTGCAGCAGATCAAGAAGGCAGCTCACCACCACCTTCTCAAGGGCAATTAGGGATGGGCAATAAATGCCAGCCTCGCCAGCGACGCTCACATCCCATGAACGAAAAAAAAATGTAAAAATGATTTGATAGGGCAGATACGGAGAAACACTTTCCTCTGGTGAGGGAATCAAGAACTCAGGAGGTAATCTTATAAATTACTAGGCCATTCAATAACGAAATAATAGAATCAAAGAGTGATACAGCATATCAGGAGGCCATTGTCTCTCGCCATCTTAGCTGTAATATCAAACTCCCCGTGTAAACATTGAACATTTAACAATTCTACAAATACATAAAGGGCAAAAGAGTAACTAGGGAGAGAGTAGGGCCTCTTAAGGATCAACAAGGTCATCTATGTGCGGAACCACAAGAGATGGGTGAGATCCTGAATGAATATTTCACATCGGTATTTACGGTTGAGAAAGGCATGGATGTTAGGGAACTTGGGGAAATAAATAGTGATGTCTTGAGGAGTGTACATATTACAGAGAGGGAGGTGCTGGAAGCCTTAACACGCATCAAGGTAGATAAATCTCCGGGACCTGATGAAATGTATCCCAGGATGTTATGGGAGGTTAGGGAGGAAATTGCGGGTCCCCTAGCAGAGATATTTGAATCATCGACAGCTACAGGTGAGGTGCCGGAAGAATGGAGGGTATCAAATGTTTTGCCTTTGTTTAAGAAGGGCGGCAGGGAAAAGCCTGGGAACTACAGACCGGTGAGCCTGACATCTGTAGTGGGTAAGTTGTTAGAGGGTATTCTGAGGGACAGGATCTACAGGAATTTGGAGAGGCAGGGACTGATTAGGAACAGTCAGCTTGGTTTTGTGAGAGGAAAATCATGTCTCACGAATTTGATTGAGTTTTTTGAAGGGGTAACCAAGAAGATAGACGAGGGCTGTGCAGTCGACGTGGTCTACATGGACTTTAGCAAAGCCTTTGACAAGGTACCACATGGTAGGTTGTTACATAAGGTTAAATCTCACGGGATCCAAGGTGAGGTAGCCAATTGGATACAAAATTGGATTGACGACAGAAGACAGAGGGTGGTTGTAGAAGGTTGTTTTTCAAACTGGAGGCCTGTGACCAGTGGTGTGCCTCAGGGATCGGTGCTGGGTCTGCTGTTATTTGTTATTTATATTAATGATTTGGATGAGAATTTAGGAGGCATGGTTAGTAAGTTTGCAGATGACACCAAGATTGGTGGCATTGTGGACAGTGAAGAAGGTTATCTAGGATTGCAACGGGATCTTGATAAATTGGGCCAGTGGGCCGATGAATGGCAGATGGAGTTTAATTTAGATCAATATGAGGTGATGCATTTTGGTAGATCGAATCGGGCCAGGACCTACTCCGTTAATCATAGAATCATAGAATCATAGAAGTTACAACATGGAAACAGGCCCTTCGGCCCAACATGTCCATGTTGCCCAGTTTATACCACTAAGCTAGTCCCAATTGCCTGCACTTGGCCCATATCCCTCCATACCCATCTTACCCATGTAACTGTCCAAATGCTTTTTAAAAGACAAAATTGTACCCGCCTCTACTACTGCCTCTGGCAGCTCGTTCCAGACACTCACCACCCTTTGAGTGAAAAAATTGCCCCTCTGGACCCTTTTGTATCTCTCCCCTCTCACCTTAAATCTATGCCCCCTCGTTATAGACTCCCCTACCTTTGGGAAAAGATTTTGACTATCGACCTTATCTATGCCCCTCATTATTTTATAGACTTCGATAACATCACCCCTTAACCTCCTGCTCTCCAGGGAAAAAAGTCCCAGTCTGTCTAACCTCTCCCTGTAAGTCAAACCATCAAGTCCCGGTAGCATCCTAGTAAATCTTTTCTGCACTCTTTCTAGTTTAATGATATCCTTTCTGTAATAGGGTGACCAGAACTGTACACAGTACTCCAAGTGTGGCCTCACCAATGCCCTGTACAACTTCAACAAGACATCCCAACTCCTGCATTCAATGTTCTGACCAATGAAACCAAGCATGCTGAATGCCTTCTTCACTACCCTATCCACCTGTGACTCCACTTTCAAGGAGCTATGAATCTGTACTCCCAGATCTCTTTGTTCTATAACTCTCCCCAACGCCCTACCATTAACGGAGTATGTCCTGGCCCGATTCGATCTACCAAAATGCATCACCTCACATTTATCTAAATTAAACTCCATCTGCCATTCATCGGCCCACTGGCCCAATTTATCAAGATCCCGTTGCAATCCTAGATAACCTTCTTCACTGTCCACAATGCCACCAATCTTGGTGTCATCTGCAAACTTACTAACCATGCCTCCTAAATTCTCATCCAAATCATTAATATAAATAACAAATAACAGCGGACCCAGCACCGATCCCTGAGGCACACCGCTGGACACAGTCCTCCAGTTTGAAAAACAACCCTCCACAACCACCCTCTGTCTTCTGTCGTCAAGCCAATTTTGTATCCAATTGGCTACCTCACCTTGGATCCCATGAGATTTAACCTTATGTAACAACCTACCATGCGGTACCTTGTCAAATGCTTTGCTAAAGTCCATGTAGACCACGTCTACTGCACAGCCCTCATCTATCTTCTTGGTTACACCTTCAAAAAACTCAATCAAATTCGTGAGACATGATTTTCCTCTCACAAAACCATGCTGACTGTTCCTAATTAGTCCCTGCCTCTCCAAATGCCTGTAGATCCTGTCCCTCAGAATACCCTCTAACAACTTACCCACTACAGATGTCAGGCTCACTGGTCTGTAATTCCCAGGCTTTTCCTTGCCGCCCTTCTTAAACAAAGGCACAACATTTGCTACCCTCCAATCTTCAGGCACCTCACCTGTAGCGGTGGATGATTCAAATATCTCTGCTAGGGGACCCGCAATTTCCTCCCTAACCTCCCATAACGTCCTGGGATACATTTCATCAGGTCCCGGAGATTTATCTACCTTGATGCGCGTTAAGACTTCCAGCACCTCCCTCTCTGTAATATGTACACTCCTCAAGACATCACTATTTATTTCCCCAAGTTCCCTAACATCCATGCCTTTCTCAACCGTAAACACCGATGTGAAATATTCATTCAGGATCTCACCCATCTCTTGTGGTTCCGCACATAGATGACCTTGTTGATCCTTAAGAGGCCCTACTCTCTCCCTAGTTACCCTTTTGCCCTTTATGTATTTGTAGAAGCTCTTTGGATTCACCTTTGCCTGATCTGCCAAAGCAATCTCATATCCCCTTTTTGCCCTCCTGATTTCTCTCTTAACTCTACTCCGGCAATCTCTATACTCTTCAAGGGATCCACTTGATCCCAGCTGTCTATGCATGTCATATGCCTCCTTCTTCTTTTTGACTAGTGCCTCAATCTCCCGAGTCATCCAAGGTTCCCTACTTCTACCAGCCTTGCCCTTCACTTTATAAGGAATGTGCTTACCCTGAACCCTGGTTAACACACTTTTGAAAGCCTCCCACTTACCAGACGTCCCTTTGCCTGCCAACAGACTCTCCCAATCAACTTCTGAAAGTTCCTGTCTAATACCATGAAAATTGGCCTTTCCCCAATTTAGAATTTTAACTTTTGGGCCAGACCTATCCTTCTCCATAGCTATCTTAAAACTAATGGAATTATGATCACTGGTCCCAAAGTGATCCCTCACTAACACTTCTGTCACCTGCCCTTCCTTATTTCCCAAGAGGCGTTGGGGAGAGTTATAGAACAAAGCGATCCAGGAGTACAGGTTCATAGCTCCTTGAAAGTGGAGTCACAGGTGGATAGGGTGGTGAAGAAGGCATTAGGCATGCTTGGTTTCATTGGTCAGAACATTGAATACAGGAGTTGGGATGTCTTGTTGAAGTTGTACAAGACATTAGTAAGGCCACACTTGGAATACTGTGTACAGATCTCGTCACCCTATTATAGAAAGGATATTATTAAACTAGAAAGAGTGCAGAAAAGATTTACTAGGATGCTACCGGGACTTGATGGTTTGACTTATAGGGAGAGGTTAGATCGACTGGGACTTTTTTTCCCTGGAGAGTAGGAGGTTAAGGGGTGATGTTATCGAAGTCTATAAAATAATGAGGGGCATAGATAAGGTAGATAGTCAAAATCGTTTCCCAAAGGTAGGGGAGTCTATAACGAGGGGACATAGATTTAAGGTGAGAGGGGAGAGATACAAAAGGGTCCAGAGGGCCAATTTGTTCACTCAAAGGGTGGTGAGTGTCTGGAACGAGCTGCCTGAGGCAGTAGTAGAGGCGGGTACAATTTTGTCTTTTAAAAAGCATTTGGACAGTTACATGAGTAAGATGGGTATAGAGGGATATGGGCCAAGTGCAGGCAATTGGGACTAGCTTAGTGGTATAAACTGGGCGACATGGACATGTTGGGCCGAGGGGCCTGTTTCCATGTTATAATTCTATGATTCTATGAATTCTGCTAGAGCAGTTTACCCGAGAGTAGCGAATCTTGGGTTAAGTATTCATTACACTTTCCTTTTTCATTTTGCACAGAAGGAGACAGATAGAGAAATGTGTATGTTCCATATCTTCGCTGTTACGAAGATAAATATTTTTTCTTTAACTTGTTCGACCTCATCGTGATTTGCAAACAATTGATGATTCTGAATCCATTGATGACTCCCACTCTATTGATAATTCCCCAAACAGTTTTTAATCGATTGATGTTCCTCCATCTATTAACGATTCCCAACCCTTTCACTGGTCCAAATCCTTTGATTTTTCCTAATCACTGAAGTTTCATTTACACGTGAGAAATCCCGAGCCCATGCCCATTGGGTTTACTTCAGCCCCTGTGCCTGGGGCTGCTCACAGTCACTTGATGAGTGGTTGGATATTTCGGTGCATTCCTTTGAATGCCGGAGTGCTTCAGACGTTAGGATCTGCATCTGGAGTCAGTGTCTGTACTACCGGCCTCGCTGTACTACAGGAGTGAATAACTGAGAGGGACTGTCTCGGTCTGATTTGTACTTGTATCTACACCGGAAACTGCAACCGGAAATGGCTGGGGCTCCGGTTAATTCTGTTTTTTATACTTATTGAACGGGAAAGTCTCCTGACTATCAGTAGTAAAGTAAATACGGGAATCTTGGATTGAGATTGCACAGTCAGATATAAATATGGAACAGTCCCTTCCATTGATTTTAAATCTCTGATTATTTTCATGCAGATTCAGTAAGAAAATAACCAGTACATGCGAAGGCAAACATCAAACTCATCGTTAATCAAAGCTACCAAGAGTGGGGTTTGAACCCACGTAAACACACGTGTTTTGAAAATTAAGCCCAAAGCCTGAATTACTCGTCCATCCTGTGAGCATTTCAGCATGGGAAGGGAACTATGGGGTAAGTTGGCTCAGTATCAATTACAATGTTTTCTTTTCTATTGCAGAAAGTGGGAGAGAGACAGACAGACAGGGAAAGAGGAACACACACATAGAGATTAAAGAACAGCCATGAAAGAGAAAGAATGACAGAGAGTGAGATAAAGAAATAGATTGAGAGAGAGAGAGAGATAAAAGAGAGACCGAGTGAGACAGAAAGACAGGAATTCAGGGATAAAGAAAGAGAGACAGAAAATAGAAGAAAAAAACAGAACTGGAAAAAAACTCAGCTAGAACCAAATATGAGTGTGGACCCTTTCTGTGCTTTTCTCCATCTCTCGATTGAAATCTTTTTAAAAACATTTTTAAACACATTCACCAAGGCACGGCAAACTCTATTTTAAGGAAACAATTGTAAAATATCGATTTCAAACTAATTAATATTTCCCCACGAGTAAATTCCCGAGCAGACCCGTGCGCTGCTGTTCCGGGTGACAAAGGGCCAGTTTGCTTTGTGTTCGGCAAAGGCAGCTGCGGTTGCGAATGACCCCAGTAGCAGTGTAACCGCTGTTACAGTGGTCAACACCGTAATGTTAGAGTAGGGTCACCACCAGTAATGTTAGATTAGGGTCACTACCAGTAATGTTAGAGTAGGGTCACCATCAGTAATGTTAGAGTAGGGTCATCACCAGTAATGTTAGAGTAGGGTCATCACCAGTAATGTTAGAGTAGGATCACCACCAGTAATGTTAGAGTAGGGTCACTACCAGTAATGTTAGAGTAGGGTCACCACCAGTAATGTTAGAGTAGGGTCACCACCAGTAATGTTAGAGTAGGATCACCACCAGTAATGTTAGAGTAGGGTCACTACCAGTAATGTTAGAGTAGGGTCACCACCAGTAATGTTAGAGTAGGGTCATCACTAGTAATGTTACAGTAAGGTCACCACAAGTAATGTAGGAGTAGGGTCATCACCAGTAATGCTAGAGTAGCGTCACCACCAGTAATGTTAGAGTAGGGTCACCACCAGTAATGTTAGAGTAGGGTCACTACCAGTAATGTTAGATTAGGGTCACTACCAGTAATGTTAGAGTAGGGTCACCACCAGTTGTGTGAGAGTAGGATCACCATCAGTTAAGTTAGAGTAGGATCACCATCAGTTGTGTGAGAGTAGGATCACCATCAGTAAAGTTAGAGTAGGATCACCATCAGTTGTGTGAGAGTAGGATCACCATCAGTAATGTTAGAGTAGGATCCCCATCAGTTGTGTGAGAGTAGGGTCATCACCATTAATGCTAGGGTAGTGTCACCATCAGTAATGTTAGAGTAGGGTCACCACCAGTAATGTTAGAGTAGGGTCATCACCAGTAATGTTAAAGTAGGGTCACCATCAGTAATGTTAAAGTAGGGTCACCATATCAGTACCAACAACATCAGTAAAAAAAAAGGGGATGAGGTTCTGCAAGCAGAATATAGGGAGTTGGAACATAAATAAAAAAGCAGGACCTCTATGGTATTAATCTCAGGATTGCTCCCAGTGCCACGTGCTAGCGAGAGCAGAAATATGAGAGTAGACCAGATGAATGCATGGCTTGAGAGATGGTGTAGGAGGGAGGGGTTTAAATTCCTGGGGCATTGCGACTGATTCTGGGAAAGGCAGGACCTGTGCAAGCTGGATGGGTTGCACCCAAGCAGAACTGGGACCAATATCCTCGCGGGGGCATTTGCTAGTTCTGGGGGGGGGGGGGGGGGGGTTCAAACTAGTATGGCAGGGGGATGGGAGCCAAAGGGCAGGTACAGATAGGACAAATTCAGACCAAGAAACGGGAGGTAGAAATGCAGTTAGTGACGTAGTTAGTGACTCAGAAAGGCAAAACGAGCAAAAGTTAAATAGTATTCAGCACGGGAATTTGACGGGGTTAAAGGGTATATACTTCAATGCAAGGAGTATTACAAACAAAGCAGATGAGATAAGGGCACAGATAGACACATGGCAGCATGAACCCATTGCTATAATGGGAACTTAGAACATACGAACATAAGAAATTGGAGCAGGAGTAGGCCAATCGGCCCCTCGAGCCTGCTCCGCCATTCAATAAGATCATGGCTGATCCGATCCCAACCACAAATCTAAAGAACACAAGAAGTCGGAGCAGGACCCGGCCACATAGCCCCTGGGCCCTCTCCGCCACCCACAGGGCATTGACCGATCCGAACTCAGCTTCATGTCCAATTTCCTGCCCGCTCCCCATAACCCCTAATTCCCTTTACTTCTAGGAAACTGTCTATTTCTGTTTTAAATTTATCTAATGATGTAGCTTCCACAGCTTCCTGGGGCAGCAAATTCCACAGACCTACCACCCTCTGAGTGAAGAAGTTTCTCCTCATCTCAGTTTTGAAAGAGCAGCCCCTTATTCTAAGATTATGCCCCCTAGTTCTAGTTTCACCCATCTTTGGGAACATCCTTACTGCATCCACCCGATCAAGACCCTTCACAATCTTATATGTTTCAATAAGATCGCCTCTCATTCTTCTGAACTCCAATGAGTAGAGTCCCAATCTACTCAACCTCTCCTCATATGTCCGCCCCCTCATCCCCGGGATTAACCGAGTGAACCTTCTTTGTACTGCCTCGAGAGCAAGTATGTCTTTTCTTAAGTATGGAGACCAAAACTGTATGCAGTATTCCAGGTGCGGTCTCACCAATACCTTATATAACTGCAGCAATACCTCCTTGTTTTTATATTCTATCCCCCTAGCAATAAAAGCCAACATTCCGTTGGCTTTCTTGATCACCTGCTGCACCTGCATACCAACTTTTTGATTTTCTTGCACTAGGACCCCCAGATCCCTTTGTACTGCAGTACTTTCCAGTCTCTCGCCATTAAGAAAATAACTTGCTCTCTGATTTTTCCTGCCAAAGTGCATAACCTCACATTTTCCAATATTATATTGCATCTGCCAAATCTCCGCCCACTCACCCAGCCTGTCTATATCCCCTTGCAGGTTTTTTATGTCCTCCTCACTCTCTACTTTCCCTCCCATCTTTGTATCATCTGCAAATTTTGATATGTTGCACTCGGTCCCCTCCTCCAAATCGTTAATATAGATTGTAAAGAGTTGGGGACCCAGCACCGACCCCTGTGAAACACCACTGGTTACTGGTTGCCAGTCCGAAAATGAACCATTTATCCCAACTCTCTGCATTCAGATAAAGAACTTTCAAATCTGTTTTGTGACGCTTAGTTCCTGCTTTTTCCTTTTTTAACACTTTACCTATTACTCCATACCTTCTGTCCCTTCCTGTTACGCTTTCCTCTCTCTCCCTGCTCAGGTTCCCAACCCCCTGCCACTTTAGTTTAAACCCTCCCCAACAGCACTAGCAAACACTCCTCCTAGGACAGCGGTCCGGCCCTGCCCAGGTGCAGACCATCCGGTTTGTACTGGTCCCACCTCCCCCAGAACCGTTTCCAGTGTCCCAGGAATTTGAATCCCTCCCCCTTGCACCATTCCTCTAGCCACGTATTCATTTGAAATATCCTCCTATTTCTACTCTGACTAGCACGTGGCACTGGCAGCAATCCTGAGATTACTACCTTTGAGGTCCTATTTTTTAATTTACCTCCTAACTCCCTATATTCTGCTTTTAGGACCTCATCCCCTTTTTTACCTATATCGTTGGTGCCTATGTGCACCACGACAGCTGGCTGTTCGCCCTCCCCCTCCAAAATGTTCTGTAGCCGCTCCGAGACATCCTTGATCCTTGCACCAGGGAGGCAACACACCATCCTGGAGTCTCGGTTGCGGCCGCAGAAACGCCTGTCTATTCCCCTTACAATTGAGTCCCCTATCACTATAGCTCTGCCACTCTTTTTCCTCCCAGCCTGTGCAGCAGAGCTACCCGTGGTGCCAGGAAGTTGGCTGCTGCTGCCTTCCCCTGATAAGTCATCCCCCCCAACAGCATCCAAAGTGGCATATCTGTTTGAGAGGGGGATGGCCACAGGGGACCCCTGCACTACCTGCCTGCATCTCTTACTCTTCCTGGTGGTCACCCATTCACTTCCTGCCTGTATACCCTTTACCTGCGGTGTGACCAACTCGCTAAACGTGCTATCAACGAGTTTCTCTGCATCGCGGATGCTCCACAGTGAGTCCACCCGCAGCTCCAGCTCCGAGATACGATCGGTCAGTAGCTGCAGGTGGACACACTTCCCGCACACATGGTCGGCAGGGATACTGGTAGTGTCCATGACTTCCCACATCTTGCAGGAGGAGCATATCACGGGTGCGAGGTCTGCTGCCATGACTTGCCTTAGCTTCATAGAATCATAGAAGTTACAACATGGAAACAGGCCCTTCGGCCCAACATGTCCATGTCGCCCAGTTTATACCACTAAGCTAGTCCCAATTGCCTGCACTTGGCCCATATCCCTCGATACCCATCTTCCCCATGTAACTGTCCAAATGCTTTTTAAAAGACAAAATTGTACCCGCCTCTACTACTGCCTCTGGCAGCTCGTTCCAGACACTCACCACCCTTTGAGTGAAAAAATTGCCCCTCTGGATCCTTTTGTATCTCTCCCCTCTCACCTTAAATCTGTGCCCCCTCGTTATAGACTCCCCTACCTTTGGGAAAAGATTTTGACTATCGACCTTATCTATGCCCCTCATTATTTTATAGACTTCTATAAGATCACCCCTTAACCTCCTACTCTCCAGGGAATAAAGTCCCAGTCTGTCTAACCTCTCCCTGTAAGTCAAACCATCAAGTCCCGGTAGCATCCTAGTAAATCTTTTCTGCACTCTTTCTAGTTTAATAATATCCTTTCTATAATAGGGTGACCAGAACTGTACACAGTACTCCAAGTGTGGCCTCACCAATGCCCTGTACAACTTCAACAAGACATCCCAACTCCTGCATTCAATGTTCTGACCAATGAAACCAAGCATGCTGAATGCCTTCTTCACCACCCTATCCACCTGTGACTCCACTTTCAAGGAGCTATGAATCTGTACTCCTAGATCTCTTTGTTCTATAACTCTCCCCAACGCCCTACCATTAACGGAGTAGGTCCTGGCCCGATTCGATCTACCAAAATGCATCACCTCACATTTATCTAAATTAAACTCCATCTGCCATTCATCGGCCCACTGGCCCAATTTATCAAGATCCCGTTGCAATCCTAGATAACCTTCTTCACTGTCCACAATGCCACCAATCTTGGTGTCATCTGCAAACTTACTAACCATGCCTCCTAAATTCTCATCCAAATCATTAATATAAATAACAAATAACAGCGGACCCAGCACCGATCCCTGAGGCACACCGCTGGACACAGGCATCCAGTTTGAAAAACAACCCTCGACAACCACCCTCTGTCTTCTGTCGTCAAGCCAATTTTGTATCCAATTGGCTACCTCACCTTGGATCCCATGAGATTTAACCTTATGTAACAACCTACCATGCGGTACCTTGTCAAATGCTTTGCTGAAGTCCATGTAGACCACGTCTACTGCACAGCCCTCATCTATCTTCTTGGTTACCCCTTCAAAAAACTCAATCAAATTCGTGAGACATGATTTTCCTCTCACAAAACCATGCTGACTGTTCCTAATTAGTCCCTGCCTCTCCAAATGCCTGTAGATTCTGTCCCTCAGAATACCCTCTAACAACTTACCCACTACAGATGTCAGGCTCACTGGTCTGTAGTTCCCAGGCTTTTCCCTGCCGCCCTTCTTAAACAAAGGCACAACATTTGCTACCCTCCAATCTTCAGGCACCTCACCTGTAGCGGTGGATGATTCAAATATCTCTGCTAGGGGACCCGCAATTTCCTCCCTAACCTCCCATAACGTCCTGGGATACATTTCATCAGGTCCCGGAGATTTATCTACCTTGATGCGCGTTAAGACTTCCAGCACCTCCCTCTCTGTAATATGTACACTCCTCAAGACATCACTATTTATTTCCCCAAGTTCCCTAACATCCATGCCTTTCTCAACCGTAAATACCGATGTGAAATATTCATTCAGGATCTCACCCCTTTTAAATTACGTTGAAATTAGAAAATGTTAACTATACTAGGGACCTAGGTTCACTAAAAAAAACACTATCTGCTATAAAACCTGCAGATCTTCCCTTTCTTATTACTTTACTTACAGTAAAATGGTAGAAATACTCACCTGAACCTACTCACCAATCAGCTGCCTCCCCTGTGCCGCGTCACTTTCTGACTGGTGACGTCACCCCGAACTCTGCCGCTGGTCTCAGAGTCTCGCTCTCAGAGTAAGCTCTGGTCTCGCTCTCTCCGCGCTGTTTATATCCCCGCTCTGGTCTCGCTCTCTCCCGCCGCTCACCGACTGGACTCTCGCTCTCTCCGCGCTGTTTATATCTCCGCTCTGGTCTCGCTCTTTACCGCCGCTCACCGACTGGACTCTCGCTCTCTCCGCGCTGTTTTTATCCCCGCTCTGGTCTCGCTCTCTCCCGCCGCTCACCGCTCGCAGGTCCACTACCGCTCTGCAGGAAAAGCAAGGCAAAGCAGCACCTCCTTCCCCCACTTTACCAAACTCCCACACGTACCGAACTCTCAGCACACTGTGTTGTCCTCACACCGTGCTGTCCGCACTGACAGGCCCCTGTATTTCTACAGTTGAGACTCAGATGAGTCAGGCCTGCCCCACCTTCAGGTACCAATTGAATCTAGCTAACCAATTAACTTGCTACAGCAGCTCTCTGCTGAAGCCAGACAGAAACTTAGAAATTTAAACTTTTAAATTGACCTTAAACAGTTGAAGCAATATGCACTAGATTTAAAGAGATTAACCCTTAAAGAGATTAACCCTTCAACTCCCACACGTACCGAACTCTCAGCACACTATGTTGTCCTCACACCGTGCTGTCCGCACTGACAGGCCCCTGTATTTCTTGGCTTAAAGAGGGGGATAATTGGCAGCTCAATATCCCTGGATTTAGAGTTTTCAGGCAGGATAGAGCGGGTGATAAAAAGGAGGGGCTAGCATTATTGGTTAAAGAATCAATTGCAGTTGTGAGAAGGGGTGATATGCTAAATAGATCATCAATCGAGGCCATATGGGTTGAGCTAAGAAATAAAAAAGGGGCAGTCACACTACTAGGAGTGTACTATAGACCCACAAATAGCGAAAGGGAGTTAGAAGAACAAATATGTAGGCAGATTTCTGTGTGCAAAAATAAGAGGGCAATAAAAGTAGGGGATTTCAACTACCCGAACATCAACTGGGATTCAAACAGTGTGAGGGGCACAGAGGGCGCAAAATTCTTGATCGGTGTCCAGGAGAACTATTTTAGCCAGTACGTGACAAGCCCAACAAGAGGGGATGCAATTCTAGATTTAGTCCTGGGAAATGAAGATGGGCAAGTGGGTGAAGTGATAGTGACCACAATTCAGTTAGTTTTAGCGTTATTATGGAAAAGGACAGAGTTAAATCAGGAGTAAACGTTTTAAATTGGGGGAAGGCAAATTTTACAGAACTAAGAGGTGATTTGGCAGAAGTGGACTGGACACAACTACTTGAGGAGAAATCAGTGGCAAGCCAGTGGGAGGCATTAAAAAATGAAATTCTACGGGTATAATGCAGACACGTCCCCTCAAAGAAAAAGTGTGGCACTGCCAAATTTAGAGCCCCCTGGTTGTCTGGAAGTATACAGGGCAAGATAAAGCAGAAAAAAAAAGCTTATGACTGTCACAGAAAACTAAATACTACAGAAAGACTAGAGGAGTATAAAAAGTACAGGGGTGACGTAAAAAAGGAAATAAGGAAAGCAAAGAGAGGACGTGAAAAAATATTACCTATTAAGATTAAAGAAAACCCAAAGATGTTTTATCAGTACATTAAGATCAAGAGGATAGCTAAGGAAAAGGTGGGACCTATCAGGGATGATAAGAGTAACTTGTGTGTAGAAGCAGAGATGTGGGTAGGGTTTTTAATGAATATTTTGTCTCCGTATTCACAAAGGAAAGGGATGATCCGGACGTAGTAGTTAAAGAGGAGAGGTGTGAAATATTGGATAAGGTAAACATAACGAGAGAGGAAGTACTGGAGGGACTGAAATCCTTGAAAGTTGATAAGTCACCAGGGCAGGATGGATTGTTTCCTAGGCTACTGAAGGAAGCCAGGGAGGAAATCGCGGATGCTCTGAGGATCATTTTTCAATCCTCACTCGATACAGGGGAGGTACCGGAGGACTGGAAGACTGCAAACGAAGTACCATGTTTAAAAAGGATAAGAGGGAAAGGCCAATCAATTATTGGCCGGTCAGTCTTATCTCAGCGGTGGGCAAACTATTAGAATCAATACTGAGAGATAGGATAAACTGGAAAGGAACGGTTTAATCAGGGATAGTAAGCATGGATTTGTTCAGGGAAGGTCATGCGTTACAAATCTATTAAAAAGCATTTGGACAGTTACATGGGTAAGATGGGTATAGAGGGATATGGGCCAAGTGCAGGCAATTGGGACTAGCTTAGTGGTATAAACTGGGCGACATGGACATGTTGGGCCGAAGGGCCTGTTTCCATGTTGTAACTTCTATGATTCTATAAGTGATAAGGAGGATTGATGAGGGTAGTGCAGTGGATGTTGTCTACATGGATTTTAGTAAGGCATTTGGCAAGGTCCCACATGGCAGACTGGTCAGAAAGGTAGAAGCCCATGGGATACAGGGAAATGTGACGAATTGGATCCAAAATTGTTTCAGTAACAAGAAACAAAGGGTAAAAGTCGATGGATGTCTTTGCGAATGGAAATCCGTTTCCAGTGGTATGCCACAGGGCTCAGTGTTGGGTCCCTTGCAGTTTGTGGTATATATTAATGATTTGGACTTGAATGTCGGGGCGAGATTGGCAAATTTGCAGACGACATAAAAATTTGCCGTGTAGCTGATAGTGAAGAGGATAGCTGTAGACTCCAAAAAGATATCAATGGGTTGGTGGAGTTGTCGGAAAAGTGACAAATGGAGTTCAACCCAGAGAAGTGTGAGGTAATGCACTTAGGGAGGGCAAACAGTAAAAGGGAATATGCAGTAAATGGGAATATATTGAGAGGGGTAGAGGAAGTGAGAGACCTTGGAGTGCATGTGCACAGGTCCCTGAAGGTGGCAGTACAGGTAGATAAGGTTGTGAAGAAGGCATACGGAATGCTCTCCGTTATTAGCCGAGGTATAGAATACAAAAGCAGGGATGTAATGATGGAACTGTATAAAACGCTGGTAAGGCCACAGCTGGAGTATTGTGTGCAGTTCTGGTCACCACATTACAGGAAGGATATAATTGCTCTGGAGAGAGTGCAGAGAAGATTTACAAGAATGTTGCCAGGGCTTGAAAATTGCAATTACGAGGAGAGATTGGATAGGCTGGGTTTGTTTTCCTTGGAGCAGAGGAAGCTCAGGGGAGACTTGATTGAGGTGTACAAAATTATGAGGGGCCTGGATAGAGTAGACAGAAAGTACCTGTTTCCCCTAGCGGAGAGTTCAAGAACTAGAGGACATAGATTTAAGCTGATTGGCGAAAGGATTAGAGGGGACATGAGAAAAAACTTTTTCACCCAGAGGGTGGTGGGTGTATGGAATTTGTTGCCCGAATTGGTGGTAGAGGCAGGGACCCTCAACTCTTTTATAAAGTACCTGGACCTGCACTTAAAGTACTATAAGCTGCAGGGCTATGGACCTGGTGCTGGAAGGTGGGATTAGAATGGGCACCTGGTTGTTCTTCGAGCCGTCACAGACACGATGGGCTGAATGGCCCCCTTCTGTGCCATATCTTTTCTTTGGTTCTCTGGTTCCACCACCAGAAATGTTAGATTAGGATCACCACCAGTAATGTTAGAGTAGGGTACGGTAGCATAGTGGTTATGTTACTGGGCTAGTAATCCAGAGACCTGGACTAAAATCCAGAGTCATGAGTTCAAATCCCGCCACGGCAGCTGGCGAATTTAAATTCAATTAATTAAATAAAAATCTGGAATTAAAATACTAGTATCAGTAATGATGGCCATGAAACTACCGGATTGTCATAAAAACCCATCTGGTTCACTAATGTCCTTTAGGGAAGGAAACCTGCCGTCCTTACCCAGTCTGGCCGATATGTGACTCCAGACCCACAGCAATGTGGTTGATTCTTAATTGCCCTCTGAAATGGCCGAGCAAGCCACTCAGTTGTAGAATCTCGCTACAAAAAGTCATAATAAGAATAAAACCGGACGGACCACCCAGCATCGGACCACGAGGCACCGGACACGACAACGGCAAAACACCAAGCCCAGTCGACCCTGCAAGGTCCTCCTTACTAACATCTGGGGACTTGTGCCAAAGTTGGGAGAGCTGTCCCACAGACGAGTCAAGCAACAGCCTGACATAGCCATACTCACAGAATCATATCTTTCAGCCAACGTCCTCAGACTCTTCCATCACCATCCCTGGGTATGTCCTGTCCCACCGGCAGGACAGAACCACCAGAGGTGGCGGTACAGTGATATACAGTCAGAGAGGGAGTGGCCCTGGGAGTCCTCAACATTGACTCTGGACCCCATGAAATCTCATGGCATCAGGTCAAACATGGGCAAGGAAACCTCCTGCTGATTACCACCTACCGCCCTCCCTCAGCTGATGAATCATCTTCCATGTTGAGCACCACTTGGAGGAAGCACTGAGGGTAGCAAGGGCACAGAATGTACTCTGGGTGCGGGACTTCAATGTCCATCACCAAGAGTCGCTCAGCAGCACCACCACTGACCGAGCTGGCCGAGTCCTGAAGGACATAGCTGCTAGACTGGGCCTGCGGCAGGTGGTGAGCGAACCAACACGAGGGAAAAACTTACTTGACCTCGTCCTCACCAATCTACCTGTCGCAAATGCATCTGTCCATGACAGTATTGGTAGGAGTGACCACCGCACAGTCCTCGTGGAGATGAAATCCCGTCTTCGCACTGAGGACACCATCCAACGTGTTGTGTGGCACGACCACCGTGCTAAATGGGATAGATTCAGAACAGATCTAGCAGCACAAAACTGGGCATCCATGAGGCGCTGTGGGCCATCAGCAGCAGCAGAATTGTATTCCAGCACAATCTGTAACCTCATGGCCTGGCATATTCCTCACTCTACCATTACCAACAAGCCAGGGGATCAACCCTGGTTCAATGAGGAGTGCAGAAGAGCATGCCAGGAACAGCACCAGGCGTACCTAAAAATGAGGTGCCAACCTGGTGAAGCTACAACTCAGGACTACATGCATGCTAAACAGCGAAAGCAACAGCCTATCGACAGAGCGAAGCGATTCCACAACCAACGGATCAGATCAAAGCTCTGCAGTCCTGCCACATCCAGTCGTGAATGGTGGTGGACAATTAAACAACTAACGGGAGGAGGAGGCTCTGCAAACATCCCCATTCTCAATGATGGCGGAGTCCAGCACGTGAGTGCAAAAGACAAGGCTGAAGCATTTGCAACCATCTTCAGCCAGAAGTGCCGAGTGGATAATCCATCTCAGCCTCCTCCCGATATCCCCACCATCACGGAAGCCAGTCTTCGGCCAATTCGATTCACTCCACGTGATATCAAGAAACGGCTGAGTGCACTGGATACAGCAAAGGCTATGGGCCCCGACAACATCCCAGCTGTAGTGCTGAAGACTTGTGCTCCAGAACTAGCTGCGCCTCTAGCCAAGCTGTTCCAGTACAGCTACAACACTGGCATCCACCCGACAATGTGGAAAATTGCCCAGGTATGTCCTGTCCACAAAAAGCAGGACAAATCCAATCCGGCCAATTACCGCCCCATCAGTCTACTCTCAATCATCAGCAAAGTGATGGAAGGTGTCGTCGACAGTGCTATCAAGCGGCACTTACTCACCAATAACCTGCTCACCGATGCTCAGTTTGGGTTCCGCCAGGACCACTCGGCTCCAGACCTCATTACAGCCTTGGTCCAAACATGGACAAAAGAGCTGAATTCCAGAGGTGAGGTGAGAGTGACTGCCCTTGACATCAAGGCAGCATTTGACCGAGTGTGGCACCAAGGAGCCCCAGTAAAATTGAAGTCCATGGGAATCAGGGGTAAAACTCTCCAGTGGCTGGAGTCATACCTAGCACAAAGGAAGATGGTAGTGGTTGTTGGAGGCCAATCATCTCAGCCCCAGGGCATTGCTGCAGGAGTTCCTCAGGGCAGTGTCCTAGGCCCAACCATCTTCAGCTGCTTCATCAATGACCTTCCCTCCATCATAAGGTCAGAAATGGGGATGTTCGCTGATGACTGCACAGTGTTCAGTTCCATTCGCAACCCCTCAGATAATGAAGCAGTCCGAGCCTGCATGCAGCAAGACCTGGACAACATCCAGGCTTGGGCTCATAAGTGGCAAGTAACATTCGCGCCAGATAAGTGCCAGGCAATGACCATCTCCAACAAGAGAGAGTCTAACCACCTTCCCTTGACATTCAACGGCATTACCATCGCCGAATCCCCCACCATCAACATCCTTGGGGTCACCATTGACCAGAAACTTAACTGGACCAGCCATATAAATACTGTGGCTACGAGAGCAGGTCAGAGGCTGGGTATTCTGCGGCGAGTGACTCACCTCCTGACTCCCCAAAGCCTTTCCACCATCTACAAGGCACAAGTCAGGAGTGTGATGGAATACTCTCCACTTGCCTGGATGAGTGCAGCTCCAACAACACTCAAGAAGCTCGACACCATCCAAGATAAAGCAGCCCGCTTGATTGGCACCCCATCCACCACCCTAAACATTCACTCCCTTCACCACCGGCGCACTGTGGCTGCAGTGTGTACCATCCACAGGATGCACTGCAGCAACTCGCCAAGGCTTCTTCGACAGCACCTCCCAAACCCGCGACCTCTACCACCTAGAAGGACAAGAGCAGCAGGCGCATGGGAACAACACCCCCTGCACGTTCCCCTCCAAGTCACACACCATCCCGATTTGGAAATATATCGCCGTTCCTTCATTGTCGCTGGGTCAAAATCCTGGAACTCCCTTCCTCACAGCACTGTGGGAGAACCGTCACCACACGGACTGCCGCGGTTCAAGAAGGCGGCTCACCACCACCTTCTCAAGGGCAATTAGGGATGGGCAATAAATGCCGGCCTCGCCAGCGACGCCCACATCCCGCGAACGAATAAAAAAAAAGGATCACCCTCGGTTTTGTTAGAGTAGGGTCTAATCCAGAAATCACCACCAAGAATGTTAGAGTAGGGTCACCATCAGTAACGTTAGAGTAGGGTCACCATCAGTAATGTTGGAGTAGGGTCACCATCAGTAATGTTGGAGTCGGATCACCATCGGTTATGTGAGAGTAGATTCTCCACCAGTAATGTTAGAGTAAGGACACCATCCGTAATGGTAGGGTAAAGTCACCATCATTCGTATTAGAGTGGTGTCAACAACAGTAATGTTAGAGTAGGGTCACCATCAGTTATGTGAGAGTCGGGTCACCACCATTAATGTTAGAGTAGGGTCACCATCAGTAATGTTAGAGCAGGGTCACCATCAGTAATGTTAGAGTCGGGTCACCACCAGTAATCTTAGAGTAGAGTCGCCATCAGTAATGTTAGAGTAAGGACACCATCCGTAATGGTAGGGTAAGGTCACCATCATTCATATTATAGTGGTGTCATAGAGTCATAGAGTTATACAGCACGGATAGAGGCCCTTCGGCCCATCGTGTCCGCGCCGGCCATCAAGCCCTGTCTAATCTAATCCCATATTCCAGCATTTGGTCCGTAGCCTTATATGCTATGGCATTTCAAGTGCTCATCCAAATGCTTCTTGAATGTTGTGAGGGTTCCTGCCTTTCAGGCAGTGAGTTCCAGACTCCAACCACCCTCTGGGTGAAAAAGTTCTTTCTCAAATCCCCTCTAAACCTCCCGCCTTTTACCTTGAATCTATGTCCCCTTGTTATAGGACCCTCAACGAAGGGAAAAAGCTTCTTAGTATCCATCCTATCTGTGCCCCTCATAATTTTGTACACCTCAATCATGTCCCCCCTCAGCCTCCTCTGCTCCAAGGAAAACAAACCCAATCTTCCCAGTCTCTCTTCATAGCTGAAGCGCTCCAGCCCTGGTAACATCCTGGTGAATCTCCTCTGCACCCTCTCCAAAGCGATCACATCCTTCCTGTAGTGTGGCGACCAGAACTGCACACAGTACTCCAGCTGTGGCCTAACCAGTGTTTTATACAGCTCCATCATAACCTCCTTGCTCTTATATTCTATGCCTCGGCTAATAAAGGCAAGTATCCCATATGCCTTCTTTACCACCTTATCTACCTGTTCCGCCGCCTTCAGGGATCTGTGAACTTGCACACCAAGATCCCTCTGACCCTCTGTCTTGCCTAGGGTCCTCCCATTCATTGTGTATTCCCTTGCCTTGTTAGTCCCTCCAAAGTGCATCACCTCGCACTTTTCCGGGTTAAATTCCATTTGCCACTGTTCTGCCCATCTGACCAACCCATCTATATCGTCCTGCAGACTGAGGTTATCCTCCTCGCTATTTACCACCCTACCAATTTTTGTATCATCAGCGAACTTACTGATCATACCTTTTACATTCATATCCAAGTCGTTAATGTAGACCACAAACAGCAAGGGACCCAGCACCGATCCCTGTGGTACCCCACTGGCCACAGGCTTCCAGTCACAAAAACAACCTTCGACCATCGCCCTCTGCCTTCTGCCATTAAGCCAGTTTTGTATCCAAAGTGCCAAGGCACCCTGGATTCCATGGGCTCGTACCTTCTTGACCAGTCTCCTGTGCGGGACTTTATCGAAGGCCTCACTGAAATCCATGTATACCACATCCACTGCATTACCCTCATCCACACGCCTAGTCACCCCCTCAAAAAATTCAATCAAATTAGTCAGACATGATCTTCCCTTGACAAAGCCATGTTGACTATCCCTGATTAATCCTTGCTTCTCCAAGTGGAGACTAATTTTGCCCTTCAGAATTTTTTCCAATAATTTTCCTACCACTGATGTTAGGCTCACTGGCCTGTAGTTCCCCGGTTTTTCCCTACTCCCCTTCTTGAATAATGGTACTACATTAGCGGTTCTCCAGTCCTCTGGCACATCCCCTATGGCCAGAGAGGTTCTGAATATATGTGTTAGAGCCCCCGCAATCTCCTCCTTTGCCTCACACAGTAGCCTGGGTCACCAACAGTAATGTTAGAGTAGGGTGACCACAAGTAATCTTAGAGTAGGGTCACCATCAGTAATGTTAGAGTAGGGTCACCTAATATTAGAGCCGAGACTTCACAGTGATCATCACAGTACAAAACACCTTTTAATTATGTAATGGATGTGTGAAGATTTTACTGAATTAATTTGAGGCATCAAGAACCTGACGCAGTGTCCAGGAGGGAGATTCCCTTCACGGTTCACGAGGCGTGCACAGTGCACATTCCCTCAGGAATTACTTTCCGTTCATTGATGTTAATGGATGGAGTTTCATGGGCTGAGCTGAAAAAAATCCCCATTGGCGCCCCGGGCGCACTGAAGTGGAAAATCGCGCCTTTGTTTGTTAAGTGACTATAACTAACGCCAATTATTGTGTAACCTGATTTTCTCACCGGGGCACCGATTGTTCTATGAAGAGGGATATTTACGGATCTCAGATCCAATCGGAACCGTAAAGCCGGACTGAATTCATACATTCTTCTCGACAATGGAACGGCCAACAATTCTACAGATCAAGGAGATTTACTGCCCTGTTCTCGCAGGTTTTGGTGTTCCCGGTAAGTCACCGAATCCTGTTGTTTAATTGCTGTTGACGATCTCATTGTTAACGATTCTGTAACAGATTCCGAAAACCTCCACCGTGATAAGTTGGTGAATATCAGCGGGAATCCTGCCGCTCCTCAGGACCGTGAGGCGCTGTTCCAATCGGTAGGTCACGAAAGGATGTACTGCCTCGTATCCATGGATATCATCTCATTTGTACCGTTGTTCCCTGTATACTCTCAGTTGATAATTCTCCGGACTGCAGTCACCTCCACCCAACAGGGGCCTTGAAAGATATTTGAAGAAATAATTGCCGTTCAGGGAGCTGCTCCCCTCTCCTCGGCTGCAAAGAACTTTCGCTGTTCCACCAACTCCCGCTTTATTACCGAACAGCTCCCACGGGCAATTATAAATCGAAAAAGCCCAGAGTTTCGACATAAATTGAAAGCTTTTTCTCAGCCGAATGTTTTATTTGAATTCATATCTTTCCAGTAATTGGTGTGAAATTATATTTAAAATTGCTGACATCTGATGCAGCTCCCGTGACCGCACTAGCCAAAGAAACAGAAGGAACTAAATCTAAATTTCGATTTATTGCTCCAAGAGGCCGAAGCAGTAACTTATACAATTCGGTCGGTGCATCATATGGGCACAAGCCTCATGGCGGGATAGGTTTAGAGCTCGACACTGCAGTGAAATATGTTTTTAATGTATGTAAGGGAATCCGTTTATTTATTGACTGCCGAAAATCAACAAGTTATAGAACCATCCAAGGTTTCCCTTTAATGCACTTTTATCTGCACCTGTATCGTCCCTGCCAGGTTCTCCAGCTTAGCCTGACCCGCACAGTTATAGTGTGAATGGAACCTCAATCAAGCATTCGTGGCGATAGCGATGGAAATAAAATTCGGGAGAGATGTATGACGGATGGTTGTTTTACACTATCGCCCAAAGTCCAAATCCCCCCGTTGAATCATCAGTGCCTGGGTGTCGGTAGTAGTGGGGTCGCTCCCCGTTACCAGTCCCCAGACTGATTCCTGACGACCCTCCTCCCGCTGCCTTGACAACGTCTGACTGAAGTGTACTGGAAGGGCGGCGGATTGTCAGTCCCTCAATATGCTGAGATTTATCGAAGTATCCCCGTTACTTATCTCTTGTCCCTCTTTCTACAGCGAACCTAGTGACAATCGTGATTCTCTCCAGAGGAAATTGCGGCCTTTCCAATTGTATCTCTATCTATACGGTGGCTATGGCGACATCAGATCCACTGGTCATCATCTTCAACGTAATAGAGCATCAAATTTTGAGTAAACACTTTCCACTTTCATTCCTGTCCTACACTGCCGTTTATAAGTTCATGATGTACATTAATTGTACCAACCTTGCCATATCGGTGTGGTTTACAACCTCATTTACATTTGACCGATTTGTATTTAAATTTTGTCAGAAGTTTAAGACAAGGTATTGCACAGTGAGAACTGCGGCTAAGATTATAACAACAGTCTCTGTGCTGATCAATTTAGAAAATATTCCCTTTTGATTTGCATTTGAACATAAACAAATAATTAATAACGTTCAGTGGGGTTTCCGCCCCAGATTGGCCTTTTTTCATCGCCTGCAGGTGCAGTGTACAGCTGGATAGAAAGTATTTTAATTCCATGGATTTCTTTTGCTTTAATATTTCTGTTTAATTGTTTGACAGTCAGACGCATTTTAGTGGCCAGCAGAGCCCGCAGGGGCCTCCGGAGTCACAGCGTTGAGAATCAGAGCGATCCAGAGATGGAGAATCGAAGGAAATCTATTATTTTACTGTTCACTGTATCGGGCAGTTTTATACTGTTATGGCTGACAGCTGCAGTGAATAATTTAGCTATCGGTCTGGTCGTGCATTACCGACCCGATTATGCAGCGCCTCATATATTGCCTCTCTAATCGGATATATGCTTATGTATTTGAGTTCCTGTGCAAACACGTGTATTTATGCAGCTACCCAAACTAAATTCAGGGAAGAGCTGAAGAAGGTGGTGAAATCTCCTTGGACATTTATTCTGATTTTAGTTAAAGAAATGAAAAGTCAAACCAGAGCTCTCTGTCCTAACTAGAGCTCAATTACAGCCCGTCTTCCATTTTAGAATAGCTGCCTTTCTTTGTTCTGAAAATTAACAGGGATCAGAAAACATTTCTTCTTTTGTGTGCCTTGTGTTTGACGTCTGCTGCTTTCCGAGAGTGAATAGAATAGTTTCTTGCTAAAACAGCACAGTTTCCGCTCAAGACTCAAATAGAACATGATTGAGCTTCAGCAGTGGAGTAGATCACGTGGGCGACAGCGTTAACTGTCTTATCATAGAATCATAGAAAGGTTACAGCACGGAAGAAGGCCATTCGGCCCATCGAGTCTGCGCCGGCTCTATGCAACAGCAATCCAGCTGGTCCCACTCCCCCGCCCTATCCCCGTAGCCATACAAATATTTTTCTTTCAAGTACTTATCCAGTTCCCTTTTGAAGGCCATGATTGAATCTGCCTCCACCATGGAAAAGGACAGGGAGGGGCCGGAAATAAAGGTTCTAAATTGGGGGAAGGCCGATTTTAATAGGATAAGGCAGGATCTGGCCAAAATGGACTGGGATCAGCTGTTTGTAGGAAAATCCGCATCGGAGCAATGGGAGTCTTTCAGAAGGGAGATTGAGACCATACAATGGCAACATGTTCCCGTAAAGGTCAAGGGTGGTTCCAAGAACTCCAGGGAACCTTGGATGTCAGGGGATATACGAGAATGGATTAGAAAAAAAAGGAGGGCTTTTGGCAGATACAAAAGGCTAAAGACGGAGGAAGCCCTAGAGGAGTACAAAAAGTGCAGGGGGATACTTAAAAAAGAAATTAGCAGATCAAGGAGGGGCCATGAAATAACACTGGTGAGCAAAATAAAGGAAAATCCTAAGATGTTTTATAAGTATATTAAGGGTAAGAGGATGACTAGGGAAAAAATAGGGCCCATTAGGGACAAAAATGGCAATCTGTGTGTGGAGCCGGCAGATGTAGGAGGGGTTCTAAATGAATTTTTTGCATCTGTTTTCACTATGGAGAAGGACGATGTAGACATAGAAATACGGCAGGGGGACTGTGATATACTCGAACATATTAACATCGAGCGGGAGGAGGTATTGGCGGTTTTAGCAGGCCTAAAAATGGATAAATCCCCAGGCCCGGACGAAATGTATCCCAGGCTACTGTGTGAGGCAAAGGAGGAGATTGTGGGGGCTCTGACACATATATTCAGAACCTCTCTGGCCACAGGGGATGTGCCAGAGGACTGAAGAACCGCGAATGTAATACCATTATTCAAGAAGGGGAGCAGGGAAAAACCGGGGAACTACAGGCCAGTGAGCCTAACATCAGTGGTAGGAAAATTATTGGAAAAAATTCTGAAGGACAAAATTAGTCTCCACTTGGAGAAGCAAGGATTAATCAGGAATAGTCAACATGGCTTTGTCAAGGGAAGATCATGTCTGACTAATTTGATTGAATTTTTTGAGGGGGTGACTAGGCGCGTGGATGAGGGTAACGCAGTGGATGTGGTATACATGGATTTCAGTAAGGCCTTCGATAAAGTCCCCCACAGGAGACTGGTCAAGAAGATACGAGCCCATGGAATCCAGGGTGCCTTGGCACTTTGGATACAAAACTGGCTTAGTGGCAGAAGGCAGAGGGTGATGGTCGAAGGTTGTTTTTGTGACTGGAAGCCTGTGGCCAGTGGGGTACCACAGGGATCGGTGCTGGGTCCCTTGCTGTTTGTGGTCTACATTAATGACTTGGATATGAATGTAAAAGGTATGATCAGTAAGTTCGCTGATGATACAAAGATTGGTAGGGTGGTAAATAGCGAGGAGGATAGCCTCAGTCTGCAGGACGATATAGATGGGTTGGTCAGATGGGCGGAACAGTGGCAAATGGAATTTAACCCGGAAAAGTGCGAGGTGATGCACTTTGGAGGGACTAACAAGGCAAGGGAATACACAATGAATGGGAGGACCCGAGGCAAGACAGAGGGTCAGAGGGATCTTGGTGTGCAAGTTCACAGATCCCTGAAGGCGGCGGAACAGGTAGATAAGGTGGTAAAGAAGGCATATGGGATACTTGCCTTTATTAGCCGAGGCATAGAATATAAGAGCAAGGAGGTTATGATGGAGCTGTATAAAACACTGGTTAGGCCACAGCTGGAGTACTGTGTGCAGTTCTGGTCGCCACACTACAGGAAGGATGTGATCGCTTTGGAGAGGGTGCAGAGGAGATTCACCAGGATGTTACCAGGGCTGGAGCGCTTCAGCTATGAAGAGAGACTGGGAAGATTGGGTTTGTTTTCCTTGGAGCAGAGGAGGCTGAGGGGGGACATGATTGAGGTGTACAAAATTATGAGGGGCACAGATAGGATGGATACTAAGGAGCTTTTTCCCTTCGTTGAGGGTCCTATAACAAGGGGACATAGATTCAAGGTAAAAGGCGGGAGGTTTAGAGGGGATTTGAGAAAGAACTTTTTCACCCAGAGGGTGGTTGGAGTCTGGAACTCACTGCCTGAAAGGATTGTGGAGGCAGGAACCCTCACAACATTCAAGAAGCATTTGGATGAGCACTTGAAATGCCATAGCATACAAGGCTACGGACCAAATGCTGGAATATGGGATTAGAGTAGACAGGGCTGATGGCCGGCGCGGACACGATGGGCCGAAGGGCCTCTATCCGTGCTTTATAACTCTCTATGACTCTCTTTATAACCATCTCCCCCCTCCCGCTCCAGAAGTTGATTCCAGATCCGAAGCAAGCTTCCAGATCCCTTATGTAAAAATGTTTTTCCTCATGTCACTCTCGTTTCTTTTGCCAATCACCTAAAATCTATGCCCTCTGGCTCTTGATGCTTCCGCCAATGGGAACAGTTTCTCTCTATCTATACGGGGACTCGATTGTAAGGGGAATAGACAGGCGTTTCTGCGGACACAACCGAGACTCCAGGATGATATGTTGCCTCCCTGGTGCAAGGGTCAGGGATGTCTCGGAGTGGCTGCAGGACATTCTGGAGGGGGAGGGTGAACAGCCAGTTGTCGTGGTGCATATAGGCACCAACGATATAGGTAAAAAACGGGATGAGGTCTTACAAGCTGAATTTAGGGAGTTAGGAGTTAAACTAAAAAGTAGGACCTCAAAGGTAGTAATCTCAGGATTGCTACCAGTGCCACCAGCTGGTCAGACTAAGAATGATAGGATAGCTAGGATGAATACGTGGCTTGGGAGATGGTGCAAGAGGGAGGGATTCAAATTCCTGGGCCATTGGAACCGGTCCTGGGGGAGCTGGGACCAGTACAAATTGGACGGTCTGCATCTGGGCAGGACTGGAACCAATGTCCTAGGGGGAGTGTTTGCTAGTGCTGTTGGGGAGGGTTTAAACTAATGTGGCAGGGGGATGGGAACCGATGCAGGAAGTCAGTGGGAAGTAAAGTGGTGACAGAAACAAAAGGCTGTAAGGGAGAGTGTACAAAACATGACCGGACAGATGGTCTGAGAAAGCAGGGCAAAGACCAAGGGAAGTCTAGATTAAACTGCATTTATTTCAATGCAAGAAGTCTGATGGGCAAGGCAGATGAACTCAGGGCATGGATGGGTACATGGGACTGGGATGTTACAGCTATTACTGAAACATGGCTAAGGGAGGGGCAGGACTGGCAGCTCAATGTTCCAGGGTACAGATGCTATAGGAAAGATAGAGCAGGAGGTAAGAGAGGAGGGGGAGTTGCGTTCTTGATTAGGGAAAACATCACGGCAGTAGTGAGAGGGGATATATCCTAGGGTTCGCCCACTGAGTCTATATGGGTAGAACTGAAAAATAAGAAGGGAGAGATCACTTTTATAGGATTGTACTACAGACCCCCAAATAGTCAACGGGAAACTGAGGAGCAAATATGTAAGGAGATTACAGACAGCTGCAAGAAAGATTGGGTAGTAATAGTAGGGGATGTTAACTTTCCCAACATTGACTGGGACAGCCATAGCATTAGGGGCTTGGATGGAGAGAAATTTGTTGAGTGTATTCAGGAGGAATTTCTCATTCAGTATGTGGATGGCCCGACGAGAGAGGGGGCAAAACTTGACCTCCTCTTGGGAAATAAGGAAGGGCAGGTGACAGAAGTGTTAGTGAGGGATCACTTTAGGACCAGTAATCCCAAGATGGGTACGGTAGCATAGTGGTTATGTTACTGGGAAAGTAATCCAGAGGCCTGGATTAAAATCCAGAGTCTTGAGTTCAAATCCCGCCACAGCAGCTGGTGAATTTAAATTCAATTAATTAAATAAAAAAAACCTGGAATTAAAATACTAATATCAGTAATGATGGCCATGAAACTACCGGATTGTCGTAAAAACCCATCTGGTTCACTAATGTCCTTTAGGGAAGGAAACCTGCTGTCCTTACCCGGTCTGGCCTATATGTGACTCCAGACCCACAGGAAAGTGGTTGATTCTTAATTGCCCTCTGAAATGGCCAAGCAAGCCACTCAGTAAAAAAATCTCGCTACGAAAAGTCATAATAAGAATAAAACCGGACGGACCACGAGGCACCGGACATGACAACGGCAAAAAAACACTCAGCCCAGTCGACCCTGCAAGGTCCTCCTTACTAACATCTGGGGACTTGTGCCAAAATTGGGAGAGCTGTCCCACAGACGAGTCAAGCAACAGCCTGACATAGCCATACTTACAGAATCATATCTTTCAGCCAACGTCCCAGACTCTTCCATCACCATCCCTGGGTATGTCCTGTCCCACCGGCAGGACGAGACCCACCAGAGGTGGCGGTACAGTGATATACAGTCAGGAGAGAGTGGCCCTGGGAGTCCTCAACATTGACTCTGGACCCCATGAAATCTCATGGCATCAGGTCAAACATGGGCAAGGAAACCACCTGCTGATTACCACCTACCGTCCTCCCTCAGCTGATGAATCAGTCCTCCTCCATGTTGAGCACCACTTGGAGGAAGCACTGAGGGTAGCAAGGGCACAAAATGTACTCTGGGTGGGGGACTTCAATGTCCATCACCAAGAGTGGCTCGGTAGCACCACTGCCGGCCGAGTCCTGAACGACACAGCTGCTAGACTGGGCCTGCGGCAGGTAGTGAGCGAACCAACACGAAGGAAAAACTTACTTGACCGCGTCCTCACCAATCTATCTGTCGCAAATGCATCTGTCCATGACAGTATTGGTAGGAGTGACCACCGCACAGTCCTCGTGGAGATGAAGTCCCATCTTCGAACTGAGGACACCATCCAACGTGTTGTGTGGCACGACCACCGTGCTAAATGGGATAGATTCAGAACGGATCTAGCAGCTCAAAATTGGGCATCCATGAGGTGCGGTGGGCCATCTAGCAGCAGCAGAATTGTATTCCAGCACAATCTGTAACCTCATGGCCCGGCATATTCCTCACTCTACCATTACCAACAAGCCAGGGGATCAACCCTGGTTCAATGAGGAATGTAGAAGAGCATGCCAGGAGCAGCACCAGGCGTACCTAAAAATTAGGTGCAAAACTGGTGGAGCGACAACTCAGGACGACATGCATGCTAAACAGCGGAAGCAACATGGTATAGACAGAGCTAAGCGATTCCACAACCAACGGATCAGATCAAAGCTCTGCAGTCCTGCCACATCCAGTCGTGAATGGTGGTGGACAATTAAACAACTAACGGGAGGAGGAGGCTCTGCAAACATCCCCATTCTCAATGGATGGCGGAGTCCGGCACGTGAGTGCAAAAGACAAGGCTGAAGCATTTGCAACCATCTTTCAGCGAGAAGTGCCGAGTGGATGATCCATCTCAGCCTCCTCCCGATATCCCCACCATCACTGGAAGCCAGTCTTCGGCCAATTCGATTCACTCCACGTGATATCAAGAAACGGCTGAGTGCACTGGATACAGCAAGGGCTATGGGCCCCGACAACATCCCAGCTGTAGTGCTGAAGACTTGTGCTCCAGAACTAGCTGCGCCTCCAGCCAAGCTGTTCCAGTACAGCTACAACACTGGCATCTAACCGACAATGTGGAAAATTGCCCAGGTATGTCCTGTTCACAAAAAGCAGGACAAATCCAATCCGGCCAATTATCGCCCCATCAGTCTACTCTCAATCATCAGCAAAGTGATGGAAGGTGTCGTCGACAGTGCTATCAGGCGGCACTTACTCACCAATAACCTGCTCACCGATGCCCAGTTTGGGTTCTGCCAGGACCACTCGGCTCCAGACCTCATTACAGCCTTGGTCCATAACATGGACAAAAGAACTGAATTCCAGAGGTGAGGTGAGAGTGACTGCCCTTGACATCAAGGCAGCATTTGACTGAGTGTGGCACCAAGGAGCCCCAGTAAAATTGAAGTCCATGGGAATCAGGGGGAAAACTCTCCAGTGGCTGGAGTCATACCTGGCACAAAGGAAGATGGTAGTGGTTGTTTGAGGCCAATCATCTCAGCCCCAGGGCATTGCTGCAGGAGTTCCTCAGGGCAGTGTCCGAGGTCCAACCATCTTCAGCTGCTTCATCAATGACCTTCCCTCCATCATAAGGTCAGAAATGGGGATGTTCGCTGATGACTGCACAGTGTTCAGTTCCATTCGCAACCCCTCAGATAATGAAGCAGTCCGAGCCCGCATGCAGCAAGACCTGGACAACATCCAGGCTTGGGCTCATAAGTGGCAAGTCACATTCGCGCCAGATAAGTGCCAGGCAATGACCATCTCCAACAAGAGAGAGTGTAACCACCTCCCCTTGACATTCAACGGCATTCCCATCGCCGAATCCCCCACCATCAACATCCTGGGGGTCACCATTGACCAGAAACTTAACTGGACCAGCCATATAAATACTGTGGCTACGAGAGCAGGTCAGAGGCTGGGTATTCTGCGGCGAGTGACTCACCTCCTGAATCCCCAAAGCCTTTCCACCATCTACAAGGCACAAGTCAGAAGTGTGATGGAATACTCTCCACTTGCCTGGATGAGTGCAGCTCCACCAACACTCAAGAAGCTCGACACCATCCAAGATAAAGCAGCCCGCTTGATTGGCACCCCATCCACCACCCTAAACATTCACTCCCTTCACCACCGGCGCACTGTGGCTGCAGTGTTCACCATCCACAGGATGCACTGCAGCAACTCGCCAAGGCTTCTTCGACAGCACCTCCCAAACCCACGACCTCTACCACCTAGAAGGACAAGAGCAGCAGGCGCATGGGAACAACACCACCTGCACGTTCCCCTCCAAGTCACACACCATCCCGACTTGGAAATATATCGCCGTTCCTTCATTGTCGCTGGGTCAAAATCCTGGAACTCCCTTCCGAACAGCACTGTGGGAGAACCGTCACCACACGGACTGCAGCGGTTCAAGAAGGCGGCTCACCACCACCTTCTCGAGGGCAATTAAGGATGGGAAATAAATGCTGGCCTCGCCAGCGAAGCCCACATCCCGTGAACGAATAAAAAAAAAATTCCATTAGTTTTAAGATAGCTATGGAGAATGATAGGTCTGGCCCAAAAGTTAAAATTCTAAATTGGGGAAAGGCCAATTTTGATGGTATTAGACAGGAACTTTCAGAAGTTGATTGGGAGAGTCTGTTGGCAGGCAAAGGGATGTCTGGTAAGTGGGAGGCTTTCAAATGTGTGTTAACCAGGGTTCAGGGTAAGCACATTCCTTATAAAGTGAAGGGCAAGGCTGGTAGAAGTAGGGAACCTTGGATGACTCGGGAGTTTGTGGCCCGAGTCAAAAAGAAGAAGGAGGCATATGACATGCATAGGCAGCTGGGACCAAGTGGATCCCATGAAGAGTATAGAGATTGCCAGAGTAGAGTTAAGAGAGAAATCAGGAGGGCAAAAAGGGTACATGAGATTTGCTTTGGCAGATAAGGCAAAGGAGAATCCAAAGAGCTTCTACAAATACATAAAGGGCAAAAGAGTAACGAGGGAGAGAGTTGGGCCTCTTAAGGATCAACAAGGTCATCTAAGTGCGGAACCACAAGAGATGGATGAAATCTTAAATGAATATTTCTCATCGGTATTTACAGTTGAGAAAGGCATGGATGTTAGGGAACTTGGGGAAATAAATAGTGATGTCTTGAGGAGTGTACATATTACAGAGAGGGAGGTGCTGGAAGTCTTAATGCGCATCAAGGTAGATAAATCTCCGGGACCTGATGAAATGTATCCCAGGATGTTATGGGAGGTTCGGGAGGAAATTGCGGGTCCCCTAGCAGAGGTATTTGAATCATCGACAGCTACAGGTGAGGTGCCTGAAGTTTGGAGGGTAGCAAATGTTGTGCCTTTGTTTGAGAAGGGCGGCAGGGAAAAGCCTGGGAACTACAGACCGGTGAGCCTGACATCTGTAGTGGGTAAGTTGTTGGAGGGTATTCTGAGAGACAGGATCTACAGGCATTTGGAGAGGCAGGGACTGATTAGGAACAGTCAGCATGGTTTTGTGAGTGGAAAATCATGTCGCACGAATTTGATTGAGTTTTTTGAAGGGGTAACCAAGAAGATAGATGAGGGCTGTGCAGTAGACGTGGTCTACATGGACTTTAGCAAAGCCTTTGACAAGGTACCGCATGGTAGGTTGTTACATAAGGTTAAATCTCACGGGATCCAAGGTGAGGTAGCCAATTGGATACAAAATTGGATTGACGACTGAAGACAGAGGGTGGTTGTAGAGGGTTGTTTTTCAAACTGGAGGCCTGTGACCAGCGGTGTGCCTCAGAGATCGGTGCTGGGTCCGCTGTTATTTGTTATTTATATTAATGATTTGGATGAGAATTTAGGAGGCATGGTTAGTAAGTTTGCAGATGACACCAAGATTGGTGGCATTGTGGACAGTGAAGAAGGTTATCTAGGATTGCAACGGGATCTTGATAAATTGGGCCAGTGGGCCGATGAATGGCAGACGGAGTTTAATTTAGATCAATATGAGGTGATGCATTTTGGTAGATCGAATCGGGCCAGGACCTACTCCGTTAATGGTAGGGCATTGGGGAGAGTTATAGAACAAAGAGATCTGGGAGTACAGGTTCATAGCTTCTTGAAAGTGGAGTCACAGGTGGATAGGGTGGTGAAGAAGGCATTCGGCAAGCTTGGTTTCATTGGTCAGAACATTGAATACAGGAGTTGGGATGTCTTGTTGAAGTTGTACAAGACATTAGTAAGGCCACACTTGGAATACTGTGTACAGTTCTGGTCACCCTACTATAGAAAGGATATTATTAAACTAGAAAAAGTGCAGAAAAGATTTACTAGGATGCTACCGGGACTTGATGGTTTGACTTTTAGGGAGAGGTTAGATCGACTGGGACTTTTTTCCCTGGAGAGTAGGAGGTGAAGGGGTGGTCTATAAAATAATGAGGGGCATAGAGAAGGTAGATAGTCAAAATCTTTTCCCAAAGGTAGGGGAGTCTATAACGAGGCGGCATAGATTTAAGGTGAGAGGGGAGAGATACAAAAGGGTCCAGAGGGGCAATTTTTTCACTCAAAGGGTGGTGAGTGTCTGGAACAAGCTGCCAGAGGCAGTAGTAGAGGCGGGTACAATTTTGTCTTTTAAAGAGCATTTGGACAGTTACATGGGTAAGATGGGTATAGAGGGATATGGGCCAAGTGCAGGCAATTGGGACTAGCTTAGTGGTATAAACTGGGCGACATGGACATGTTGGGCCGAAGGGCCTGTTTCCATGTTGTAAACTTCTATGATTCTGTGATTCTATGATTCTACTCTGTCTAGACCCTTCGTGATTTTGAATACCTCCAGTAAATCTCCTCTCAATCTTCTCCAGTCTATCCACGTATCTGAAGTCCCTCATTCCTGGAATCATTCTAGTAAACCTCTTCTGCACCCTCTCTAAGGCCTTCACATCTTTTCCAAAGTGCGGTTCCCAGAACTGGACACAATACTCCATTTGTGGCCGAACCAGTGTTTTATAAAGTTTCATCATGACTTCCTTACTTTTGTACTCTATGCCTTTATTCATCAAGCCCAGGATACCGTATGCTTTTTTAACTGCTTTCTCAACCTGCCCTGCCACCTTCAACGATTTGTGTGCGTATACCCCCAGATCTCTCTGTTCCTGTACCCCTTTTAGAGTTGTGCCCTTTAGTTTATATTGCCTCTCCTTATTCTTCCTACCGAAATGCATCACCTCGCATTTCTCTGCATGAAATTTCATCTGCCACGTGTCCGCCCATGCCTCCAGCCTGTCTATATCCTCTTGTCGTCTATCACTATCCTCCTCATTGTTCATCACCCTTCCATTTTTCGTGTCATCTGCAAATTTTGAAATAGTGCCCGGTACACCCAAGTCCAAATCATTAATATATATCAAGAAAAGCAGTGGTCTCAGCACCGACCCCTGTGCAACTCCCTCCAGTCCGAAAAACAACCGTTCACCACTGATCTCTGTTTCCTGTTACTTTGCCAATTCTGAATCCATGTTGCTACTGCCCCCTTTACTATATGGGCCACAATCTTGATGACAAGCCTGATGACATGTGGCATTTTATCAAACACCTTTTGAAAGTGCATATACACCACATCAGCTGCATAGCCCTCAACTACCCTCCCTGTTATCTCATCAAAAAACTCTATCAGGTTAGCTGAACACAATTTGTCTTTCACAAATCCATGCTGCCTTTCCCTAATCAATCCACACTTGTGCAAGTGACTGCTCATTCTGTCCCGGATTATCGTTTCTAAAAGTTTCGCCACCGAGGTTAAACTGACTGGCCTGTAATTGGTGGGTTAAACCTAACACCCTTTTTTGAACAAGGGTGTAATATTTGCAATTCTCCAGTCCTCTGGCACCACCCCCGAATCTACAGATGTTTGGAAGATTATGGCCAGCACCTCCGCAATTTCCATCCTTGCTTCCCTCAGCAACCTAGGATGCATCTCATTCGGACCAGGTGACTTATCTACTTTAAGTACATCTAGCCTTTCTAATAACTCCTCTTTATCAATTTTATGCCATCCAGTATCTCAACTACACCTTCCTTTACTGAGACTCTAGCAGCATCTTCTTCCTTGGTAAAGACGGATACAAAGTATTCATTTAGTATCTCAGCCATCCCCTCTGCCTCCGTGAGTAGATCTCCTTTTTGGTTCCAAATGGGCCCCATCCCTCCTCTTACAACCCGTTTACTGTTTACATGCCAAAAGAAGACTTTTCAATTCCCTTTTATGTTGGCCGGCAGTCTATTCTCATACTCTCTCTTTGCCCCTCTTATTTCCTTTTTTACTTCCCCTCTGAACTATCTATATTCTGCCTGGTTCTCGCTTGTGTTACCAAACTGACATCTGCCATACGCCCCTTTTTTCTGCTTCATCTTACTCTCTATCTCCTTTATCATCCAGGGAGCTCTGGCTTTAGTTGCCCTACCTTTCCCCCTCGTGGGAATGTACCTTGACTGTACCCGAACCAGCTCCTCCTTAAAGGCCACCCACTGTTTAATTACAGATTTGCCTGCCAAACTTTGATTCCAATTTTCCCGAGCCAGTTCTGTTCTCACCCCACTGATGTTAGCCTTCCTCCAATTGAGTATTTTTACTTTAGAATGGTCCATGTCCTTTTCCATAGCTATTCTAAACATTAGGATAATATGATCGCTGCTCTCTAAATGCTCCCCCACTGATGCTTGCTTCACTTGGCTCGCCTCATTCCCCAGAATTAAGTCCAGCAATGTCTCCACCCTTGTTGAGCTGGAAATGTACTGGTCAAGAAAGTTCTCCTGAACACATTTGAAAAATGCCTCCTCCTCTTTGCCCTTTACATTTACACTGCAGGTACTGGAATAGGGCGCGCCAGTTTAATTAATAGATAAAGTTTTCGTGGTTATTTGTAATTCTTCTGTAATCTTGGTGTGAATGTTGCAGGCGCTGGTCTCCCATTTAGACACCACTCTCAATTGTCTCTGGGCCCAATAGAAGGGGCCCAGTCTCCTGATAATTGACTGATGATGGATACACAGGAGAAAATTGACTCGTTAATGTGACGTTAGGCATCTCTGTTAACAGATATTTATTAAAATCTCAATTGATCATCAAAATGTCGGAATGTTATAGAACATTCGACCCAACCAGTCCTTGTCGGCGTTTTCCCGCCACTCGAGAAAATAGTTCCAATCACATTGCCTGCCCTACCTCAAAATCCTTTCAACCTATTTTCATTCAGAAATATGTACAATTTCATCTTGAATATTGGCATAAATTCTGCCTCTGTAATTTCTGCACCTTCACAACTCTCCATGTAAAGATGTGGAGATGCCGGTGATGGACTGGAGTTGACAATTGTAAACAATTTTACAACACCAAGTTATAGTCCAGCAATTTTATTTTAAATTCACAAGCTTTCAGAGGCTTCCTCCTTCCTCAGGTGAACGATGTGAAAATGAAAACCTCGAAATGAAATCGCATTTATAATTCACATGTAAAGAGGATTCTCCTACTCTAGAGCTAAATCTCTTTCATTTATTCTATTATCTATGGTGGTTAGTTCTTGATCCCTCAATTAATGGAAGCTTCTATCTATCCTGTCCTGTCCCTTCTTATCTTAAATCACGTGGACACGACTCACTAAAAGATAACAATCTGGTATCAATATACAATCTAGTGAAAGTTAGGAAACTCTAATTAAGATAGTTAATTGATATCTTTCTCTTGGGGATGGTTGCGTCCTTGCTTATACCGAACAATGAGAAGAATGTATTTGAGAGCTTGTCCACTAACCAGGTCCATGCAGAGGGAGATTCTAATCAATTAGGTCCAGAACCCCCGATCTTTTGACAGTGAGCCAAAAAGGGCAGGACTGGCTTGTATCGGATGACTCGTGCTGCATGATCTTGGGATATCGCTGTGTTTACAGAAGTGAAGTGTTGAGCGTGAAGTAGCCAGCATGCAATATGCAGAGATGCATTTAAGGGGAATCTGGATAAACGCACGAGAGAGAAAAGAATGGAAGGTTATACTGATAGGGTGAAATGAAGAGGAGTGGAAGGAGGGTCGTGTGAAGCATAAAGAGCGGCATGTGCCAGTTGGGCCGAATGGCCTGTTTCTGTGCCGTATATTCTATATAATTCTATGTAATTCTGTGATGAAGCTGCATTGAAGAACAGGTCCTAAGACATGGTCAGTCATGCTGACAACACCACTACATGAAATGGTTAATGTGGCACTGAACAGTATGTAAAATCTATGGGTAGAGATCTGTGCAGCAGAATAGATCGAGACAGATACATATGCTGATGATCTATTGTTCAGTGTTGACCTTAAATGCTCTAATGCCAACAAAGTGGGGACTGCAAGGAAATGGTAAATCACACTGTCCTGAAGTGTGCTAATGTGATATTGTATTGTTTTCTCCTTATATTGCGGTAATGTTAACCGTTTACCTTTGCCTGTTAAGCAGGGAAATATACGTCAATTTAAATTACCACTGGGCTGTTGGGCCAGGGCTGACCCTGCAGCAATGGGCAGTTCCAGGACGAAGTTATAAGAAACGTAATTAACAACGGGCCATTCCATACTGATTCATACATTTCAGATAACTTTAAACATTTGATAACAGTGTGGAAAAACAGTTAATTCTTCTGGGCATACATGACCAATTTAATTGGAACGAATGATAGAGAAGCAAGAATGGAACTCCTTTTAGAGGTAGAATTGCATTCCTTTGGATCAAGGGTGAAACTATCGATGATGTAACAAAGTAAGGGAATTAAGTTATTGGTCCAATAGAAAGAGAGCTCGTTTTGTAAGGGAAACTATCGTTATTGATAAAGGAAAAGTCAATTCCATTCTCCTTATGTGGATTTGTATTTCAACTTCCAGAAAATTATGTGATCCATAATTTTGTGGATTTCCAAGTACAGGGAGTGAGAAAAATGTATAATAACTATTTGTTTGTAACGAGTATTCGGATTCGTAAAGGTCTAAGATACTGAGCTCAGAACTAACCATAGAAATATGGAAACATAGAAAATAGGAGCAGGAGTAGGCCATTCAGCCCTTTGAGCCTGCTCTGCCATTCAATATGATCATGGCTGATCCTCTATCTCAATACCATATTCCCGCTCTATCCCCATACCCTTTGATGCCTCTTGTGTCTAGAAATCTATCTAGCTCCTTCTTAAATATATTCAATGACTTGGCCTTCACAGCCTTCTATGGTAGAGAATTCCACAGGTTCACCACCCTCTGAGTAAAGAAATTTCTCCTCATCTCAGTCCTAAATGTCCTACCCTGTATCCTGAGTTTGTGACCCCTGGTTCTGGACCTCCCCAGCCAGGGGAAACATCCTCACTGCATCCAATCTGTCTAGCCCTGTCAGAATTTTATGTTTCAATGAGATCCCCTCTCATTCTTCTAAATTCGAGTGAATACAGGCCGAGTCAACCCAATCTCTCCTCATGCGACAATTCTGCCATCCCAGGAATCAGTCTGGTGAACCTTCGCTGCACTCCCTCTATGGCAAGTATATCCTTTCTTAGGTAAGGAGACCAAAACCGCACACAATACTTCTGGTATGGTCTCATCAAGGCCCTGTATAACTGCAGTAAGACATCCTTGCTCCTATACTCAAATCCACTTGCAATGAAAGTGAACATACCATTTGCCTTCCTAACTGCTTGCTGCACCTGCATGTTTGCTTTCAGTGACTGGTGTATAAGGGCACCCAGGTCCCTTTGTACATCAACATTCCCCAATCTATCACCATTTAAATAATGCTCTGCCTTTCTGTTTTTCTTCGAAGTGGATAACTTCACATTGATCCACAACTTTTTTAAAAATAAAGAATAATACAAAAAAGATTGCTCTCCTAAGTCTAAACTATTTTGCTTCTTATGACTGTTTTAGTGCTAGGTTTATTAAACCAAACCATTGCTTTCACAGTCTGTTGCACTATTCCTGCATTTCAAGTAGCCATTTCCTGGTCCTTTACTCTTTTTTGCACCAGTTTGCACCCGATATTTAACCACTAAAGATTACACATAACACATGCATAGTAACCAAGCCTGAGTCTGTGGCTGAGCAGCATTTGAGTCTTTAAAAAAAGTCCAGGGTGACCATTTATATATTACAGTTATTTGTACAGTGTTCATCAAAGTTCAGAAACTAACAATCCATTTCGGAGTTCTCACTAAATGCGTAAATTTAAAAAAAATTCCCAAGAAGAAAACTAAAGTTTTCCCACCCGGTTGGTAAAATTCTTTACAGTATTTTAAGAAATAAAGCAACACATCCTGGATCCCAAAGTGTGAATTCTTCGAAGGTTTCACGTTTTGAGGAGAGGAGTTTAACCCATCATCTATAGAGGGATATGGGCCAAGTGCAGGAAATTGGGACTAGCTTAGTGGTATAAACTGGTCGACATGGACATGTTGGGCCGAAGGGCCTGTTTCCATGTTGTAACTTCTATGATTCTATGATTCTATGTATCTGTATTGAAGTCTCCCTTTCATGCAGGCCTAGTGGGCTTTCTGCTCTTCACATCACTTTTCACCAGTCTTCCATCTTGTAATATCCCTAAAAGAACCAACACTAGTTAAATCGCTCCTTTTGACCACATTCTTTGTAATTTTGTGAATGGTGCTTTTCTCGTAAGCTTTCTAAACTCTACCTGGACCAGTCAGTATGATGGGCAGAGAGAGATCCTGATCCAACACAGTCCAAAAGATGCCTGTTTAAACTTCTATTATACTCATTCAGTGTTTCCTCTCTGCTGTGGACATGGGAAACGTTTTGCTTGCTGTCAAAATGTGCAAATTTTGCTTTCTGTGGCATTTGATAGTCACATGCTTGTTTACAGCTTTGCATCATCAGGTGTGGTTATAAATACAGCCTTTTAAGTGTATGTTTACGTACTATTGCATGTATTATGTGCTTAATAAACTTATGACACCTCACTTCAATGTTCATGAACCTTATTAAAAACCTTTCGCTAACAATACCCTCAGTACTTTAATTGAGAATGGCCTTCATTTATTAATTGTGATTCAGTGCCCCCTTTACCCGTCAATCTTTAACGTTCCAGTTGATCCTGAGATTCTCCAAAATCCAAACTCCACAGGGTTACAGGTCCCCGTGGATCCCAGGCTGTGCCTATCCGGCTGGCATCCAACTTCTGGGAAAGTGGTGGTGAGTTATGGGCAGTTCTGTGTAATAGGCACATTCCCATTTAACCGGATTCAGACGATCAATAGTATTTAAGGCACGAGCCAGGCAGCAGGCAGAGGTTTTAATTCCATTGGTCAGCGATGTATGTGCACCCAGCTACAATCATGAAAAGCCGATGTGCAAACAACCACATTGTCGAAAATCACCGGGTAAAATAGAAAGCAAAGTCATGATCAAGTAAACCATTGCATTACCATAGAATTATAGAATCATAGAAGTTTACAACATGGAAACAGGCCCTTCGGCCCAACATGTCCATGTCGCCCAGTTTATACCACTAAGCTAGTCCCAATTGCCTGCACTTGGCCCATATCCCTCTATACCCATCTTACCCATGTAACTGTCCAAATGCTTTTTAAAAGACAAAATTGTACCCGCCTCTACTACTGCCTCTGGCAGCTCGTTCCAGACACTCATCACCCTTTGAGTGAAAAAATTGCCCCTCTGGACCCTTTTGTATCTCTCCCCTCTCACCTTAAATCTATGCCCCCTCCTTATAGACTCCCCTACCTTTGGAAAAGATTTTGACTATCAACCTTATCTATGCCCCTCATTATTTTATAGACTTCTATAAGATCACCCCTAAACCTCCTACTCTCCAGGGAAAAAAGTCTCAGTCTATGTCATATTCAACCCCGTATGGTGTAATTCCCCGCCGCCTGTTTCCAATCAAACTGTTGCTCTTTTCCCTTGAGTTTCTCTATTTCTAATTGAACAGTTATTGTGTTTCCTTGACATTCCTTTCTCCTCTATTTCTAATTAAATAGTTACAGTCTTCCCGTAATGCCTACTTCAAATAAATGGTTGTTGTATTCCGTGGGTGCCCATTACTAATTAAACAGTTGCTTTATTCTCCTAATTTCCCCTGTTCTCAATTTTTAATTAGTTACTGTGTTCTCCCCTATGTTCCATTTTATTCTATTTTTAATTGAACAGTTATGTCTTCCCCTGAATGCCCCTTTCCTCTAATTCTAATTAAACAGTTGCCACATTCACTGAAATTCTGCTGTCTTCTATTTCTAATTAAATGGTCACTGTATGCCCCTAAATTCCCTTTCTGTCCATTACTAATTAAACAGTTACTCTATTCCCCTAAATTCCCCTGAATATTATTTCTAATTAACAGTTACTGTGTTCCCCTAAATTCTCCCCTTTTCTATTCATAATTAAACAGTTACTCTAACCCCCTTTGTTGTATTTCTAATAAAGCAGCTCGTGTTCCACTACATTAGTCTGCTCTCTATTTCTATTTAAGCAGTTACTGTGTTATTCTCTAGTTTTAATTATACAGATTGGGAAAGGAGCCTGTTACATCAATTGACCACTTGCTTACTGAAATAAGGTTTCCGCAGATAAGTTTTGAATTTAACCCCTTCAAGTGCAGGCTGTGTCCTCTGGTTCTACTGTTCTGGACAAGATGAAACAGCTGATCATTTTTTACATTATCTGGTTGAGTAACCGCACTGTCTCTCACACACACACTTAGGTCGTGGATGTTCCTGGGGTCTCTGTTAGTCAGAGAATTGTTAACACTAAAAGGGTAATTAAACTGCTGGTGCTAAGGTCAGCTATAATTCAACAGTTTCTGTGGTTTACGTGGTATTTTAATTCAGAACCTATCTATCTTGGACCGGTATACAATTAAAAGAAGACTTGTCTTGTTAGTAAAATCTCACTATAGAAATCTCACTTACTAATACACTCTACTTCTCTGCAAGTCGTTAAAACTAAACTCCGTGAGTGACCTGCAGGATCCCATTTGATTTAATGTTTGTTGAGTAACTTGCTAGTGGCTCAGTCAAAAAGGCTAATGGAGTATTGGCCTTCATCTTAAGCGGTCTGGATCACAATGGGGAGCAAATTATGCTTCAGTTGTACAGAGCCTTGGTCAGACCCTATCAGGAGTACTTCATTCGGTTTTGTGATCTGCACCTCAGGAAGGATACATTGGCCTTGGAGATGGTGCAGCGTAAACATCGCCTTAAATATTCAAAACTGACAGAGGCGCGATCAGGGGAGGAACTAACGCTCTTCATTTAACAATACTGAGAACTTACGGCTTGGTCACTGCGCTGCCTCCACATGTCGTTGGTGACTCTGGACATGACACCCTAGCTATCAATCGTTTTTCAATGTTAATATCTGAATTGACCTTCCCTCACACGGAGGTGGGGTCCTGACGGGTAGTTGGTACTTATCTAGCGTCTCCTTAAATGTATCTATGCAACTCGCCTCAACGACTCCATGTAGTAGCAAGTTCCACGTTCTAACTTCTGAAGAAGTTTCTCCTGAATCCCCTATTGGATTTATTAGTAACTATCTTATGTTTATGGCCCCTAGTTTTGGATGGCCCCACAATCGAAAACATTTTCTCTATGTCCACCCGCTCAAACCCCTTCATAATTCTAAAGACCACTATTAGGTCTGCCCTCAGCCTTCCCTTTACCAGAGAAAAGAGCCCCAACCTCTTCAGTATTTCCTACTAGTTATAACCTCTCAGTCCTGGTATCACTCTCTTAAATATTTTTTGCACCCTATTCAGTGTCGCTATATCCTTTTTGCTATATGGAAACCAGAACTGTGCACAGTACTCTAAGTTTGGTCTAACTAAGGTTCTATACAAGTTTAACCTAACTTCTCTGTGGGAGTTCCTTATTTTTCCGACCAAAACACACCTCACAATTATTTATGTTGAAATTCATTGGCCATTTACATTTCCATCCTGCAAGTTTGTTAAAGTCTTCCTGTATTTTGTTGCAGTCTTCCTCAGTATTAACCATCCCCCAATCTATCCCCCAATTTGGTGTCAGCTGCAAATTTTGATGTTCTTTCGATTACCAAGTCCAATTATTTTGTGTAAAAGGTGAACAACAGTGGTCCCAGCACGGATCCTTGTGGAACACCACTTTCAACCTTCCACCAGTTTGAGTGACTACCTTTATCCCCATTCTCAGTTTTCGGTTTTGTAGCCAGTTTGCTATCCATTCTGTTACTTGTCCCCTGACTCCACATGCTCTGACCTCAGTTGCCTTTGTGCTGTTTCAAAACCACAAAATGAAGGAATTGTTATCCCTGGGAAAACGGCTCCGGCAGAATTGTTAAATATTCTAAGTTTACACATGGAGTTTGATGATCCAGCTGAGACGGCGAGAGACAAGAACACAGAGCCGTTAAGTTGCTTCGGGAAAATCGTTTCATTAAGGATTGAAAGCAGGAACGGGTGTCAGACTCGTGATCTTCCGTTAGATAAGACCGACGCCCTACCCCTTGGACACTGCAACTCACGATAACTCCACTACCCTTTGCAATAGTGCCATTAGGCTCGATATTTGCATCCGAAAAGGCAGCACCCCGAAGTGTCAGCCTGGATTGTATGTTCTGTCCCTGGAGTGGGGTTTGAGTCCGTGACCTTCTGACACAGAGGGGAGAGAGGTTCACCACAGAGCCTACCTCAAAGCCCATAATGTCCCTTTGCCCTCGATTCTCCATCTCCTGCACAGCCACCCTGGCCCTGCACTCTTTCCAAACGTCCCCCGTCAGGCCGAACATCTCCTCTTCTGCTCCTTGTACATTGCCCCTTACAAGGCGGCTCATCATCACCTTCTCAAGGGCAATTAGGGATGGGCAATAAATACCGGCCTCGCCAGCGATGCCCACATCCCATGAACGAATAAAAAAAATCCAAATACAACCGTGTGCTGCAGAACATGAGCCTTCTGTCTGCTTAATCTGGCTCTGTATCCTGGGATCCTCCCCTGCGCCAGTGGGGACCTGGGGTGGAGAGCGCTGCCCGGGGCGGTGGCTGTTTGGAGCCAGTTCACTGATACACCGACCCGCCAGTCTGTCCTGTGGCCTGGAGGAACCCGTGTATCACAGATATCTGGAGTTTGAGAGGTTTGCAGCCCCTATTCTGTTATTTAAAGGGACTGCTCCTACATTCTTGGTTCCACTTCAGCCCAACGTTCCTGATCCTAGGCCACCCGGTACATGGAGCAGGTCGGAGGACCTGCTCGTGGGTCAAAATCGCCATCAACAAGTTTGGGATACATGGGCTGGGCGGGGGACGAGGTTCGCTCCAACTGCCCGCCTCTCTTCCACTTTATCACCCAGAACAGCACCTCGCGGGTCTGCTCATCGATTTACTGGTGGAAACATCGCCTTTTTAGCTTAAATTCGACATTTTAGTAATTAGTTTTATATTTCCCCCTAAAATAAATTTGAACATGTCCTGATTCATATATTCAATTTTTAAAAAGATGTGGAGATGCCGGTGTTGGACTGGGGTTGACAAATGTAAACAATCTTACAACACCAAGTTATAGTCCAACTGTTTTATTTGAAAATCACAAGCTTTCGGAGGCTTCCTCCTTCCTCAGGTGACGAAGGAGGAAGCCTCCGAAAGCTTGTGATTTTCAAAAAAAATTGTTGGACTATAACTTGTTGTTGTAAGATTGTTTACATAAAAAAATATGTGAACGGGAACAAACAGGGAAATGGATAGAATCAGACACGCACACAAACTCTCTCTCTCCGTCTCTTTCCCTCCAGGTAGCAGGTGCTTTATTCCAATAGCCAGTGTGTGGAGAGAGATGAATCTGTTATGATCACCGTGTCATGGAATCATTTAACTAGATACTGGGCAAACAAAGATAGATAAAGAAAGACTTGCATTTACATAGCGCTTTTCACAGCCTCAGGACGTGGACCCGCCAAAGTGCGTTACAGCCCATGAAGCATTCGTGAAATTTAGTCACTTTTGTAATGTAGGAAACGCGGCAGCGAATTTACTCACAGCAAGGTCCGACAAACAAAGAAAAAGGCAGATCTGACAGTGCAGCACTGGGAGTGTCAGCCTGGACTGTGTGTTCAGTGTCTAACGCTGGCCCCAGAATCACGTTAACTTTAACATTGAAGGGCCCAGTTGGCGTCATCGGGTTGTTTGCATGGTTAAGACTTTAAAATTTATCAAAGGTATCTATCAGCGTGGGATCAAATCCCACTCTTAATACAAATTTAGTTATGTTAAACCATCTTTGTTTGTAGATCAGTTCCGTTAATCAGACATTTAAAGTACGTGGCAGGGAATGCAACATATTTACAAACAAATACTCCGTATTTATCACCCAATGTTCCATATTTATCACCAAAAGCTCCATATTTATCACCCAATGCTTCATATTTATCACCAAATGTCTCATATTTATCACGAAATGCTCCATGTTTATCACCAAATGCTCCATTAACTCACTAACTGAGCCAACAAACAAACCCACCAAGGACTTTACAATATGCCAGCATGGAAATATAAAGCAAAGCATGCGCAGGAAAGCCCTCCTCCATATAGTATATTAGAGCAGGGACATCAAGGACATTTTTTTTTGATTCGTTCATGGGATGTGGGCATCAATGGCGAGTCCAGCATTTGTTGCCCATCCCTAATAGCCCTTGAGAAGATGGTGGTGAGCCGCCTTCTTGAACCGCTGCAGTCCATGTGGTGACGGTTCTCCCACAGTGCTGTTAGGAAGGGAGTTCCAGAATTTTGACCCAGCGATGATGAAGGAACGGCAATATATTTTCAAGTCGGGATGGTGCGTGACTTGGAGGGGAACATGCAGGTGGTGTTGTTCCCATGTGCCTGCTGCTCCAGTCCATCTAGTTGGTAGAGGTTGTGGGTTTGTGAGGTGCTGTCGAAGAAGCCTTGGCGAGTTGCTGCAGTGCATCCTGTGGATGGTGCACACTGCAGCCACAGTGCGCCGGTGGTGAAGGGAGTGAATGTTTAGGGTGGTGGATGGGGTGCCAATCAAGTGGGCTGCTTTGCTTTGGATGGTGTCGAGCATCTTGAGTGTTTTTGGAGCTGCACTGATCCAGGCAAGTGGAAAGTATTCCATCACACTCCTGACTTGTGCCTTGCAGATGGTGGAAAGGCTTTGGGGTGTCAGGAGGTGAGTCACTCGCCACAGAATACCCAGCCTCTGACCTGCTCTTGTAGCCACAGTATTTGTATGGCTGGTCCCGTTAAGTTTCTGGTCAATGGTGACTCCCAGGATGTTGATGGTGGGGGATTCGGTGATAGTAATGCCGTTGAATGTTAAGGGGAAGTGGTTCGACTCTCTCTTGTTGGAGATGGTCATTGCCTGGCACTTGTCTGGCACGAATGTTACTTGCCACTTATGAAGCCCAAGCCTGGATGTTGTCCAGGTCTTGCTGCATGCGGGCTCGGACTGCTTCATTATCTGAGGGGTTGTGAATAGAACTGAACACTGTGCAATCATCAGCGAACATCCCCATTTCTGACGTTATGATGGAGGGAAAGTCATTGATGAAGCAGCTGAGGATAGTTGGGCCAAGGACACTGCCCTGAGGAACTCCTGCAGCCGGCATTTATTGCCCATCCCTAATTGCCCTTCTCGAGGGCAATTAGGGATGGGCAATAAATGCCGGCCTTGCCAGCGACGCCCACATCCCGTGAACGAATAAAAAAAAATTTAAAAAAAAATGTCCTCGGGCGGAGACGATTGGCCTCCAACAACCACTACCATCTTCCTTTGTGCTCGGTATGATTCCAGCCACTGGAGAGCTTTCCCCCTGATTCCCAATTACTTCAATTTTACTAGGGCCCCTTGGTGCCACACTTGGTCACATGCTGCCTTGATGTCAAGGGCAGTCACTCTCACCTCACCTCTGGAATTCAGCTCTTTTGTCCATGTTTGGCCCAAGGCTGCAATGAGGTCTGGAGCTGAGTGGTCCTGGCGGAACCCAAACTGAGCATCGGTGAGCAGGTTATTGGTGAGTAAGTGCCGCTTGAATAACTGTCGATGATACCTTCCATCTTGCTGATGATTGAGAGTAGACTGATGAGGCGGTAATTGGCTGGATTGGATTTGTCCTGCTTTTTGTGGACAGGACATACCTGGGCAATTTTCCACATTGTCGGATAGATGCCAGTGTTGTAGCTGGAACAGTTTGGCAAGAGGCCAAATATCATAAGAACATAAGAAATAGGAGCAGGAGTAGGCCAATCGGCCCCTCGAGCCTGCTCCGCCATTCAATAAGATCATGGCTGATCTGATCCTAACCTCAAATCTAAAATCATGTCCAATTTCCTGCCCGCTCCCCATAAGCCCTAATTCCCTTTACTTCCAGAAAACTGTCGATTTCCGTTTTAAATTTATTTAATGATGTAGCTTCCACAGCTTCTTGGGGCAACAAATTCCACAGACCTGCTACCCTCTGAGTGAAGAAGTTTCTCCTCAGCTCGGTTTTGAAAGAGCAGCCCCTTATTCTAAGATTATGCCCCCTAGTTCTAGTTACACCCATCCTTGGGAACATCCTTACCGCATCCACCCGATCAAGCCCCTTCACAATCTTATATGTTTCAATAAGATCGCCTCTCATTCTTCTGAACTCCAATGAGTAGAGTCCCAATCTACTCAACCTCTCCTCATATGTCCGCCCCCTCATCCCCGGGAATAACCGAGTGAACCTTCTTTGTACTGCCTCGAGAGCAAGTATGTCTTTTCTTAAGTATGGAGACCAAAACTGTATGCAGTATTCCAGGTGTGATCTCACCAATACCTTATATAACTGCAGCAATACCTCCCTGTTTTTATATTCTATCCCCCGAGCAATAAAAGCCAACATTCCATTGGCCTTCTTGATCACCTGCTGCTCCTGCATACTAACTTTTTGATTTTCCTGCACTAGGACCCCCAGATCCCTTTGTACTGCAGTACTTTCCAGTTTCTCACCTTTAAGATAATAACTTACTCTCTGATTTTTCCTGCCAATGTGCATAACCTCACATTTTCCAATATTGTATTGCATTTGCCAAACCTCCGCCCACTCACCCAGCCTGTCAATGTCCCCCTGTCGGTTTTTTATGTCCTCCTCACTCTCCACTTTCCCTCCCATCTTTGTATCATCTGCAAACTTTGATATGTTACACTCGGTCCCCTCCTCCAAATCGTTAATATAGATTGTAAAGAGTTGGGGACCCAGCACCGACCCCTGCGGAACACCACGGGCTACTGGTTGCCAGTCCGAGAATGAACCATTTATCCCAACTCTCTTCTTCCTGTTAGATAACCAATCCTCCACCCATACCAGAATATTACCCCCAATCCAGTGATTCTTTATCTTGAGCATTAATCTTTTATGTGTCACCTTGTCGAATGCCTTCTGGAAGTCTAAATACACTATGTCCACTGGTTCCCCTTTATCCACCCTGCACGTTATGTCCTCAAAGAACTCAAGCAAATTTGTCAGACATGACTTCCCCTTCATAAAGCCATGCTGACTTTGTCCTATGAAATTATGTTTATCCAAATGTTCCGCTACTGTCTCCTTGATAATAGATTCCAAAATTTTACCCACCACAGATGTTAGGCTAACTGGTCTATAATTTCCAGCCTTCTGCCTACTACCCTTTTGAAATAAGGGTGTTACATTAGCAGTTTTCCAATCTGCTGGGACCTTTGCCGAGTCCAGAGAATTTTGGAAAATTATTACCAAAGCATCCACAATCCCTACTGCCACTTCCCTCAAGACCCTCGGATGTAAGCCATCAGGTCCCGGGGATTTATCCGCCTTGAGTCCCATTATTTTACTGAGTACCAATTCCGTAGTGATTTTAATCGTATTTAGCTCCTCCCCCCCTCGAGCCTTTAATGAAGTAAAACGTCTCAAGGTGTTTCACATGACTGTAATCAGGTAAAAATTGACACACAAACAAAGGAGACATTAGGACAGGTGACTGAAAACTGGGTGAAAGAGGAAGATCTTAAAGCTGGAGAGGTTACGGAGGGAATTCCTGAGCTTTGGCACCAATAGTGTGGTGATTGGAATGAAGTGGGTGATGCACAAAAGTTGGAGGAACACAAAGTTCTGGGAGATTACGGAGATCGGGAGGGGCGAGATGGGAACACTGAAAGAGAGCTTTCCACAGTGACCGAGAGATGTGGTCACAAGCGAACAGTGTAAAGGTTGATTCACCCCGTGTTCCTTTGCCCAAGATGCCCAGACTCTCCGCACACCCATTCCGGCATCGCACACTTTCCAAAATTCACTGACAGACCGAACGTCTCCCTTTTCTCCTCTGCGTGGATTGAGTGTTGGAAAACAAGTGCGGTCCGTCTGTGGATTGTTCAGAAGGAAGCGGAGACCCAGAGTCAGCAGAATTCTCAACCTGCGCAGGGAAACCCCAATTAATTTCTCGTCCATCGCCTTAAACACTGGGCCACAACTGCTCATTGATTTAATATTTGGTTTCAAATGATGAGAAATGGTTCTTGACCTTGTTCGATTGCTTGGCCGATATCTTTTGACTCCTGGGGAGGAGATTTTCGTAACCAAACCTGCCCGTTCCGGACATAAGAGGTGTGTCAGAGCAAAGTGACCCAGCACATTATCACCGGGAACAGCAGCTGACAGGTCTGTTGGGGAATTTACTGGTGGGAAACAACATTTATTAGTATGAAGTCATTATTGTTGCAATTCGTTTTGTTTTTCTCCCAAAAATGTTAGGTTTCTCCCCCCTAATAGGATAAATATTCATTGGGATTTTACGGATAATCCATATCCAGACTAATTTAAACAGGCTCGAGAACTAGGAAACACTGAACCTTCTGAATAATGTTTTTTCTTCATATCACCCACTACATACAGTGAGCGTGAGATTACTGGTAGAAACATTTACTGGCGGGAGGACCCATCAGGGCGGGTTGTAAGCGCATAGTTCGAATCTGCTACCACTAGTCAAAGCTGGAAGTTCAAGCCCCCTCGGCGTTTGAGTATTGCACCTATTCTAGTCTTAGTAACATGATGATAACATGTCAGCACAATCTGGTGATTATTAACTAATACATAACAGGTTAAATTATCTTGTAAATTATGTAACTGTTTCATGAGTCTGTAAGAATTCTGGGAATTCCACCTTTTTCCTGACTATGGAAAATTTTGGCCATTGACTAAAATCCTAAGATGGAAGGATAAGTGAGAGGTCACCAGATGAATCAACAACACACACAGTGGAATGTGGGAGAATTACTGCTTCAGACATGTCTCTGTTTTAATGCAAAACCTACAGCAGGTGATCGACAATCAGAACAGCAGTTGGCCACTGAAAGAGGCAACTGCTCCAGACATGGTGGGGCCATGTCTTTGTTTTAAAGCAAAACCGATCAACACCTAGGATGTTGGATACAAAAGGAGCACTGTATACCAGGTGATCAACAATCGGAATGAATCATAGAAGAACAATGGCCCATTGAGAAAAGCAATTGCAAAATGTTGAGAGACCATCAAAAACCTTCAAAGATTCTTAAGGACTTTGTAAGAACTGTTTAAACAGACATGAAGTGCCTCATTTAAGTGACGAAGACCATTGTAAGAGGAGGGCTATATAAGTGGAAACTCGAAACCCCTCTCTCTCTCTGGCTCTTGCTTGCTCTTGTGTTCTGCTCCTCTTGTTCTGCCTGTCTCTTGGAGGAGAGCAGCTTCCAGCGAAACCAACAAACCCTACGTGAGAGAACCGGTCAGCCAGACCTGCAAGTGCAAAGGATTGGTGAGTTTGTGTGTGTGATAGGTGTCTCCAGGGTCCCCACCAACCTCTTAGTTTAGAGGGATAAAGTACTGTAGTGGGTGTGTGTAACTCAATGTACTGTGTAGGACTGTTATTTTCTTCGTGTTGACAGTATAATAAAACCAACATTCCAATTCAATTCAAACACCGAGTTTGTGTGTTTTCTGTGCTATTCGACTGCGTGATCCATCACCGGGTGCGTTAGCATAAGACCCGTTTTCCTGAACCCCCGATCCGTAAGGTGTAAGTGTTTCTTGGCTAGACCGGGTACCAGATATGTGCACCAATCAATAGGGTGAGAACAACCCCAAAACACCCTACAAGTCTGCGTGACATGATCATTGTTCTTCTCACGGTTTGGACACGACTGTTTATTTTTTCCTGATACATCCTGTATTAGTCTTATGTATTCAGTCAGTCTTCTGACTCTCTGGACAGATGCATTAAAGATGTCTGTCCTTACAGATTATTAGTTCTTTAAAGTTTGTTCCATAGGTTCTTAGCTTAATATTGAGAAATGTTCAATAAAGTTATTCAAATTATTAGGGTCTTCCCCACCAGGCTTAAACCTGTCGACACTGGTTAACATAAAATGGAACACTAAAGTGTTTAACAAACATTGAGAGAGTAAACGGATAATCAAAGGAAGGGTCGGGCTGATTAGGGAGCAAACAGGAAATCTTCTTGTGGAGGCAGAGGGCATGACTGAGCTTCTAAATGAGTACTTTACATCTGTCTAACCTAAAGAAGAGGATGCTGCTCATGCCACAATACAGAAGGAGGGGTAGAACAGGCAGAAAGGAAATGGGTGACCGTCAGGCAGAGTAAAAGGACTAGCAGGTAGAGCAGGAGTCCCCTGGGGCCATCTCCCTCTCAAACAGATATTCTGCTTTGGATGCTGTTGGGGGAGATGGCTTATCAGGGGAAAGCAGCAAGAGCCAAGTTCATGGCACCACTGGTGGCTCTGCTGCACAGGAGGGGAGGAAGAAGTGTGGCAGGGCTATAGTGATAGGGGATTCAATTGTAAGGGGAACAGATAAGCATTTCTGCGGCCGTAAATGTGACTTCAGGATAGTATGTTGCCTCCCTGGTGCTAGGGTCAAGGATGTCACGGAACGACTGCAGGGCATTCTGGAGGGGGAGGGTGAACAGCCAGTAGTCGTGGTCCATATTGGTACCAACGACATCGGTAAAAAAAGTGATGAGGTCCTGCAAGGTGAATTTAAGGAGTTAGGAGATAAATTAAAAAGCAGGACCTCAAAGGTAGTGACCTCAGGATTACTACCAGTGCCACGTGCCAGAGAGTATAGGAACAGGAGAATAGACAGGATGAATGCGTGGCTGCAGGGATGGTGTAGGAGGGAGGGATTTAGATTCCTGGGACATTGGGACCGGTTCTGGGGAAGGTGGGACCTGTACAAGCGAGACAGGTTACACCCAAGCAGAACCGGGACCAATGACCTCGCGGGGGTGTTTGCTAGTGCTGTTGGGGAAGGTTGAAACGAGAGTGGCAGGGGATGGGAACCTTAGCGGGGAGTCAGAAGGGAGTAAAGTTGAGAGCAGCAAGAGAGGGGAAGACCCAGGGGAAATTTACAATACAAATAGTACAAACAGTTGTTCAAGAACAAGTGGAAGGGAAAAGCATAGAGCAGCAGAAAGAAAGTGTACTTTAGACACTACAGATAAAATAAAAACTAGAAGACGTAAGGCGATTCACCTAGCGTCAAAACTGAAGGTCAGGCTAGGGTGTGTGGCCCAACTAAGAGTTCTATACACAAATGCACGGAGTGTAGAATAAATGAAATGAACTACAGGTTCAAATTCAAATTGGAGGGTATGACATGATAGCTATTACTGAGACATGGCTGCAGGATGGTCAGGATTGGGAACTAAATATATTGGGTGATAAGGTCTACAGGAGAGATAGGGAAAATGCAAGAGGGGGAGGAGTAGCCTCAGTGATTTGAATCAATTCAATGATAAAGGAAGATATAACGAGAGGTAAGCAGCCAACAGAGACCTTATGGGTTGAATTGAGAAACAGGAAAGGATCTAAGACTAGTGGGAGTTGTGTATAGGAGCCCTGGCAGCAGCTCTGAAGTGCTAGATTGTATAAATGCAGAGATTAGACATGTGTGTAAGAAAGGCATAGTGGTCTTAATGGGGGACTTTAGCCTTCACATAGATTGGGAAAAGCAGACTAGCAACTGTCAAAAAGGTAGTGAATTTCTTGAGTGCGTCCGGGATAGTTTTCTACAGCAGTATGTCCTAGAGGCAACAAGGGGGCAAGCCATACTAGATTTAATAATGAGTAATGAACCAGATTTAGTTAATAGCTTAACTGTGTGTGAACATCTATCCAATAGCGATCATAACATGATCGAGTTCAATGTAGTGAATCAGCTGCTAAGATTCTAGACTTGGGTGAGGCCGACTTGAATGGGATGAGACAGAGACTGTCCGCAGTAAACTGGGCAAATCTGTTAATGGGTAAAACGACTGATGATCAGTGGGAAATGTTTAAAGTGTTGGCCCCTTAAAAACTGAAAGTGGGGATATATTGTCATTGACAACGGGGAAATGGCGGACATGTTGAATAATTACTTTGCGTCAGTATTTACTGTAGAAAAAGAGGATAGCATGCTGGAAATCCCAAGAAAACTAATATTGAATTGAGGACCGGGACTCGATAAAATTAACATAAGTAAAGCAACAGTAATGAAGAAAATAAGAGCACTAAAGAGTGACAAATCCCCAGGACCAGATGGTTTCCATCCCAGGGTTTTAAAGGAGGTAGGTTAGCAGATTGCAGATGCCCTAACTATAATCTTTCAAAGTTCTCTCGATTCAGGAACTGTCCCTCTAGATTGGAAAATTGCACATGTCATTCCGCTTTTTCAGAAAGGAGAGAGAGGGAAACTGGGGAATTATAGACCAGTTAGCCTAACATCTGTTGTGGGGAAATTGCTGGAGTCCATAATTAAGGATATGGTGACTGAACACCTCGAGAATTTTCAGTTAATCAGGGAGAGCCAGCATGGATTTGTGAAAGGTAGGTCGTGCCTGACAAATCTGATTGAATTTTTTGAAGTGGTGACTAAAGTAGTGGTCAGGGGAATGTCAATGGATGTTATTTATATGGACTTCCAGAAGGCATTTGATAAGGTCCCACATAAGAGACTGTTAGCTAAATTAGAAGCCCATGGGATCAAGGGAAAAGTACGGACTTGGTTAGGAAGTTGGCTGAGCGAAAGGCGACAGTGAGTAGGGATAATGGGTAGGTACTCACATTGGCAGGATGTGACTAGTGGAGTCCCGCAGGGATCGGTCTTGGGGCCTCAATTATTCACAATATTTATTAACGACTTAGATGAAGGCATAGAAAGTCTCATATCTAAGTTTGCCGATGACACACAGATTGTTGGCATTGTCAGCAGTGTAGATGAAAACATAACATTACAAAGGGATATTGATAGATTAGGTGAATGGGCAAAACTGTGGCAAATGGAATTCAATGTAGACAAATGTAAGGTCATCCACTTGGATCAAGAAAGGATAGAATAGCGTACAAACAGGGTAAAAACAGTGGATGTCCAAAAGCTCTTAGGGGTTCAGGTACATAGATAATTGAAGTGTCATGAACAGATGCAGAAAATTATCAATAAGGCTAATGGAATGCTGGCCTTTATATCTGGAGGACTAGAGTACAAGGGGGCAGAAGTTATGCTGCAGCTATACGAAACCCTGGTTAGACCACACCTGGAGTACTGTGAGCAGTTCTGGGCACCGCACCTTCGGAAGGACATATTGGCCTTGGAGGGAGTGCAGCGTAGGTTTACTAGAATGATACCTGGACGTCAAGGATTAAGTTACGAGGAGAGATTACACAAATTGGGTTTTATTCTCTGGAGTTTCGAAGGTTTAGGGGTGATCTGATCGAAGTTTACAAGATATTAAGGGGAACGGATAGGGTGGATCGAACGAAACTATTTCCACTGGTTGGGGATTCTAGGAGTAGGGGGCACAGTCTAAAAATTAGAGCCAGACCTTTCAGGAGTGAGATTAGAAAACATTTCTGCACACAAAGGGTTGTAGAAGTTTGGAACTCTCTTCTGCAAATAGCAATTGATACTAGCTCAATTGCAAAATTTAAATGTGAGATTGCTAGCTTTTTGGCAACCAAAGGTATTAAGGGGTATGGGCCAAAGGCAGGTATAGGCAGTTAGATCACAGATCGGCCATGATCTTATCAAATGGTGGAGCAGATACGAGGGGCTGAATGGCCTACTCCTGTTCCGATGTTCCTAATTGGATAGGATAAAAATAGATAAAGAGGATGTACTTAAACAGCTGGCAGCGCTCAAACTAGAAATTAACCCAATCCAGCTTGGATGCATCCCAGGTTGCTGAGGTAAGTAAAGGTGGATCTGTGTGATTCTTTCCATCTCACTAATATGTAACAAGACATACAGGAGTAAGTATTGTACACTGGAGTTGGAAAAGCATGGTTAATTTGACGCAGGATATGATGTAGTATGCAGGTCCCAGCTTGTACCTCCAGCTTGTGTGAAGATATCCTATCTTGTCGTGGCACCAGTCGGGACACCTCTGCCTCCTTAGATCAGTAAAATCGGGAAGAGATGAGGCTAATGTCCAGTGCCTGATCTGTGTCCAGTGTCCGCTCCAAGAAAACTGGCGAGTGGCGGTGGGGCTGGGTCAGGACTAAAGAGGACTCCTCTGTGAGCCTTTTTTGTGTGAATAGCCAGGTGACACCAGTATCTCGTATGGAACATTGGTTTTTGACTTACTTAGATGGGGAGGTGAACGGTCTCAATGAGCCAATCATCACTCAACACATCCATAAGAGAAGGGGGAGATACACTGAAATTTGCGGCAGTAGGAGAGTTAATTCACTTCCATTGGTCTCAGTGTCCTAAACCGCCATTTTTTCAATCAGAAATTGAACTCTTGTGTAAGTCAGGTTTAGAGCTGGGTGTCGCTTATACATGTCTATGCTTCAACATAAATCATTAAATGGGGGTTAATCCAAGATGGCTCCTGGGCAACTCTATCCTTGGCCATCCATTGTCATCCTTTGCCCTTTCTCTGCCAATCTCCTCTCTTCCACTGTTTAACTTCCCCTGGCTCTAATAGTGGGCGCATTTTAGCACTAACTACAAGTTCAAGCTGCAAGTTTAAACTTTCCTGGGCCCTCTGCCCATCCCCCGACCATGCCTGCTCTTTGTTTTCATCAGTGAACACTGGATCCTTGTTCTAACCCTAACCCTAACCCGTCAGCTCTCCTCAATGTTCCTACTCTTCTGCCGCCGTCCAAGCTTGACTCCCTCTTAGATAAGCCTACAGCTTCCCTCTGTGCCCTCCGAAGGGGCCCATCGAGGTATTTGCCGCTGCCTCCTTACGAGCAGCAACCCCAACTGCCCCATCCCACTCTCTCGCCGAATTTCCAACCAGCACACTCGCTGGGGGAGAATCTTACCAATCTCTTCCCCCCACCCCAACTAACTTTTCCCAGCGCTGACCCTGTGGACTCTGCCAGGGGATCAGCTATCACCACCCATCCCAGCGTCTCCCTCCAGAATGTCTGTTCATTTGTGAAGAAGGCACTTGCCATCCATGAGCTCATTGCAGATGATTGCATCGACATCATGGCCTTGATGGAAAACTGCCTGACAGGTGCTGACACCTTCCCCCAAATGATACCTCCCCGCCTGGAGAGTAGGAGGTTAAGGGGTGATCTTATAGAAGTCTATAAAATAATGAGGGGCATAGATAAGGTCGATAGTCAAAATCTTTTCCCAAAGGTAGGGGAGTCTATAACGAGGGGGCACAGATTTAAGGTGAGAGGGGAGAGATACAAAAGGGTCCAGAGGGGCAATTTTTTCACTCAAAGGGTGGTGAGTGTCTGGAACGAGCTGCCAGAGGCAGTAGTAGAGGCGGGTACAATTTTGTCTTTTAAAAAGCATTTGGACAGTTACATGGGTAAGATGGGTATCGAGGGATATGGGCCAAGTGCAGGCAATTGGGACTAGCTTAGTGGTATAAACTGGGCGACATGGACATGTTGGGCCGAAGGGCCTGTTTCCATGTTGTAACTTCTATGATTCTATGATTCTATATTCCCCACTCAGACAGCCAAAAGACGAAACCGAACCATAATGCAGCGTAACGCAAACCCTAACCCGAACCCTCACTAACCCTAACCCTAACCATAATGCAGCCTAACGCTAAGCCTAACACTGACCCTAATGAACACTAACCCTAATCCAAATCCTAATGAACACTAACCCTAACCCTAATGACCCCCAAACCCTAACCCCAACCATAACTCTAACACTAAACCTAACCCTCACTAACCGTAACCCTAAACCTAACGCTAAGCCGAATGCAGTGTTACCCTAATCCTAACGCTAACCTGAACTCGAACTAAACCTAACCCTAACCATAACCCTAACCTTAATGCAGCGTAACCCTAACCCGCACTAACCCTAACCCTAACCATAACCCTAAACCAAATGAACACTAGCCCTAATCCGAACCCAAATGAACCCTAACCTAAACCCTAATGGCCCCTAACCCCTAACCCTAACCCTAACTCTAACCCTAAGCATAACGAAACCTAAACCCTGACCCTGACCCTGACACTAACCCTTATCCGAACCCAAATTCAGGATAACCCTAAACCTAAGGCTAACCCAAATGCTCACTAACCGTAACCCTAACCCTAACACTAATGCAGCATAACCCTAATCCTAAAAGAAAAAGGGTGGCTAAGGCAAACGTAGATCCCTTAGAGGATGAGACCATGAAGTTAACGGTTGGAAACATGGAGATGGCAGAAATGCTGAACAAATATTTTGTTTCAGTCTTTACGGTAGAGGACACTAAGAATATCCCAACACACTAAGAATATCCCAACACTGGACAAACAGGGGGCTCTAGGTGGGGGGGGGGGGGAGGAACTAAATACGATTAAAATCACTAAGGAATTGGTACTCAGCAAAATAATGGGACTCAAGGCAAATAAATTCCCTGGACCTGATGGCTTACATCCTAAGGTCTTGAGGGAAGTGACAGTAGGGATTGCGGATGCTTTGGTAATAATTTTCCAAAATTCTCTGGACTCAGCAAAGGTCCTGACAGATTGGAAAACTGGTAATGTAACATCGTTATTTAGAAAGGGCAGTAGGCAGAAGGCTGGAAATTATGGACCAGTTAGCCTAACATCTGTGGTGGGTAAAATTTTGGAGTCTATTATTAAGGAGACAGTCGCGGAACATTTAGATAAACATAATTTAATAGGACAAAGTCAGCATGGCTTTATGAAGGGGAAGTCATGTATGACAAATTTGCTTGAGTTCTTTAAGGACATAACGTACAGGGTGGATAAAGGGGAACCAGTGGACGTAGTGTATTTAGACTTCCAGAAGGCATTCGACAAGGTGTCACATAAAAGATTATTGCTCAAGATAAAGAATCACTGGATTGGGGGAAATATTCTGGCATGGGTGGAGGATTGGTTATCTAACAGGAAGCAGAGAGTTGGGATAAATGGTTCATTCTCGGACTGGCAACCAGTAGTAAGTGCTGTTCCGCAGGGGTCGGTGCTGGGTACCCAACTCTTTACAATCTATATTAACGATTTGGAGGAGGGGACCGAGTGTAACATATCAAAGTTTGCAGATGATACAAAGATGGGAGTGAAAGTGGAGAGTGAGGAGGACATAAAAAACCTACAAGGGGATATAGACAGGCTGGGTGAGTGGGCGGATATTTGGCAGATGCAATACAATATTGGAAAATGTGAGGTTATGCACTTTGGCAGGAAAAATCAGAGAGCAAGTTATTATCTTAATGGCGAGAAACTGGAAAGTACTGCAGTACAAAGGGATTTGGGGGTCCTAGTGCAAGAAAATCAAAAAGTTAGTATGCAGGTGCAGCAGGTGATCAAGAAGGCCAATGGAATGTTGGCTTTTATTGCTAGAGGGACAGAATATAAAAACAGGGAGGTATTGCTGCAGTTATATAAGGTATTGGTGAGGCCGCACCTGGAATACTGCATACAGTTTTGGTGTCCATACTTAAGAAAAGACATACTTGCTCTCGAGGCAGCACAAAGAAGGTTCACTCGGTTAATCCTGGGGATGAGGGGGTGGACATATGAAGAGAGGTTGAGTAGATTTGGACTCTACTCATTGGAGTTCTGAAGAATGAGAGGCGATCTTATTGAAACATATAAGATTGTGAAGGGGCTTGATCGGGTGGATGCGGTAAAGATGTTCCCAAGGATGGGTGAAACTAGAACTAGGGGGCATAATCTTAGAATAAGGGGCTGCTCTTTCAAAACTGAGATGAGGAGAAAGAGGGTAGTAGGTCTGTGGAATTTGCTGCCCCAGGAAGCTGTGGAAGCTACATCGTTAAATAAATTTAAAACAGAAATTGACAGTTTTCGAGAAGTATAGGGAATTAGGGGTTACGGGGAGCGGGCAGGAAATTGGACATGAAGCTGAGTTCGGATCGGTCAAGGCCCTATGGGTGGCAGAGTGGACCCAGGGACTGACTGGCCGGGTCCTGCTCCGACTTCTTGTGTTCTTTAGATTTGAGGTTAGGATCAGTTCAGCCATGATCTTATTGAATGGCAGAGCAGGCTCAAGGGGCCGATTGGCGTAGTCCTGCTCCTATTTCTTATGTTCTTATGTTCTAACGCGAACCCTAACCCGAATGCAGCAAAACCCTAACCCTAACGCTAACCCTAACCCTCACTAACCCTAAACCTTATCATAACCCGAACCCTAATGCAGCATAACGCTAAACCGAACCCTAACATTATCCCCAACCCCAACCCTAACCCTCACACCAATCCCTAACCTTAACCCAAACCCTAACCCTAACACTAACTCTACTATTAACCTGAATGAAATGTAACCCTAACGCTAATCCTAATGCAAACCTAAACCTAACCTTAACCCTAACCTAAACCTAATGCAATGTAACCCGATCTCTAATTCTAACCCTAACCTTAATGCAGCGTAAAACTAACCCAAACTTTAATGCAGCAATGCTTATCCGAACGCTAACCCTAATCTTAAACCTAGTTGATCCCACCCTACCTCTAAAACCTAACCCGAACCATAATGCACACCATTCTACCCCTAAAATCTAACCCTAACCCAGCCCTAACCCTAAACCCGAACCTTAAATCGTGAATCCTGAACCCAACCATAACCCTGACCCTCACCTAACCCTCATCAACCCTAACCCTAACCCTAATACACAAAACCTAACCCTAACCCTAATGCAGTGTACCCCTAACTCTAACCCGAATGCAGCATCCCAAATCCTAACCCTAACACTAACCCTAACCCTAACCCTAACCCTATCCCTAATCCTAACCTTAAACTTAATGCACCCCACCTACCCCTAAAACCTAACCCTAACCGTAATGCACCCCACCAAACCTCTCAAACCTAACCCTAACACAGCCCTAACCCTAAATCCGAGCCCTAATTCAGTAACTCTGAACCAAACTGCAACGCTGACTCCTGACCCTCACCTAATCCGAACGCTACCACTAACCCTAACCCTAATCCAGCAACCCTAACCCTAACCCTAAACCCTAAACCCTAACCGTAACCCTAATGCAGCATAACCCTAACCCTAACTGTAACCAGTAACCCTAATGCACCCCACCCTGCCCACAACAAAAACCTAACCCCAACCAAAACCAAAGTACCCTACCACACCCGGCCCACAACAAACCTTACCCTCACCAACCCAAATGCTAACTCTAATGCAACGTAACCTGAATCCTAACCCTAACCCGAATGCAGGGTTACCCTAACTCTCACCGTAACCCCAACCCCAACACTAACCCGAGCCCAAAAACCTAACCCTGACCCCACCTAGCACACAACAAACAGAACCAGCCCATATCGCTAAAGCTAACTCTAATGCACCCCACCCTACCGCTAAAAACATAACCCTAACCCCTAATCCTAACCCTAAACCCTAACCGCAAACCCTAACTCTAATGCAGCCCACCCTGCCTACAACAAAAACCTAACCCCAAACCAAAACCCGAGAACCCTACCACACCCGACCCACAACAAACAGACCTAACCCCTACCCCTAGCCCTAATGCACCCTACCTTGCCCACAACAAACAGACGTAACCCCAATACCCTAACCCAAACCTTCTCAGACGCTGGCCATCCAATTGGATCCTGGTCACCCTCAGTCATGTAATCTTCTGAGAAAAAACAAGAAAAAATACCCTGGAGGTTTCCTCTCCAATCCCCTCAGGCAATTGAAACTAGCCCGGGAGATCAGATTGACCAGGTGCTCAATCTCTGCCCCAGCCTAGAGTGTTCCAGCTTCACCAAACTATCCAGCCCTTCAATTATTGGATGTATCTTCAGGCTAACACTATCCTAAATAAAGTAAAGGGTATGATTCCAACAATAATAACAAAATACAAAATATGCAGGTAAGCAAATAATTACGATATAGAGGCCACAAGTTGGCAAAATCCAGGAACTGGTTATAACCCCAGAGAGCGATCAAACAATTATTGATTAAGAAACTACTAAGAAGAAGAGATCGGCAAGAAAAATAAGACAGGTAGTAAGGTAAAGCGTGGGCCAACCAAGAGTGGCAGGTATAAGTGACAAGAAGCTCAAGAGCTGAGTGAGAATACGAACACAAGAGGATGTAACTACCCTCCTGCCCACACTGAACAACCTAACCCTAACCCTAACCCTAACTTGAATGCAGTGTAACCCTAACCCTAATGCAATGTAACCCTAACCCTAACCCTAACCTTAACCCAAATGCAGCAACCCCAACCCTAACCCGAATCCTAATGCACCCCATCCTAACCCTAAAACTAATACTAACCCTAATGCAACCCTAACCCTAAATCATAACCCTAAACCCCTAACCTTGAACCAAACTGCAACACTGACCACTGACCCTCACCTAACGCTAACCCAAATCTCTAACCTCAATGCAGCGTAACCCCAATCATAACATTAACTGTAACCCCGAACGCTATTGCACCCTGCCCTGCCCACAACAAAAACCTAATCCCTAACCAAAACCCTAAGACCCGACCACACCCAGACCACAACAAACCCAACCCTAGTAACCTACAACACCCAACCCGGCCCACAACAAATAGACCCAATAAATATCCCTAAACCTAACTCTACTGTACCCCATCCTATCCCTAAAAACCTAACCCTAACCCCTAACCCTCAATCTAACCCTAACCACGACCCTGACCGCTCACCCTAACCCGAAACCCTAACCATAACTCCTAACTCTAATGCAGCCCACCCTGCCTACAACAAAAACCTAACTCCTAACCAAAACCCGAGTACCCTACCACACCCGACCCACAACAAACAGACCTAACCCCTACCCCTGACCCAAATGCACCTACCTTGCCCACAACATACACACCTAACCTAATACCGTAACCCAAACCAACTCAGACCCTGGCCATCCAATTGGATGCTGGTCACCCACAGTCATATAATCATCCTAGAAAAAAGAAGAAAAAATACCCTGGAGGGATCCTCTCCGACTCCCTCAGGCAATTAAAACTAGCCTGGGAGATCAGATTGACCATGTGCTCAATCTCTGCCTCAGCCTAGAATGGTCCAGCTTCCTCACACTATCCAGCCCTTCAATTATTGGATGTACCTTCAAGCTAACACTACTCTAAATAAACTAAAGGGTATGATTCCAACACAAGTAACAAAATACAAAATATGCAAGCAAGCAAATAACTACTACATAGAGGCCATAAGTTGGCAAAACTGAGGAACTGATTATAACCCCAGAGAATGATCAAAGGATTATTGATCAAGAGACTACTAAGAAGAAGAGATCAGCAAGAAAAATAAGGCAGGTAGTAAGGTGAAGCGTGGGCCAAGCAAAGTGGCAGGTTTAAGAGACAAGAAGCTCAAGGGCTGAGTGAGAATATGAACACAAGAGGGTGTAACTACCCTCCTGCCCAAACTAAACCTAACTGCAACCCCAACCCTAAACACTAGCCCTAACCCTAACCCTGACCCTGATCCTAACCCGCACGTTAACACCTAACTCGTAACACTAACCCTAACCTTAACCCAAACCCAAAAACCTAACACTAACCCCACCCGACCCACAACAAATAGACCCAGCCCATATCCCTGAACTTAACTTGAATGCACTCCACCCTACTCCTAAACAAGGGCTCAAGGGCTGATTGAGAATACAAACACAAGAGGGTGTAACTACCCTCCTGCCCACACTAAACAACACAACCCTAAACCAAACCCTTAACCCCTAACCCTAACCCTAATGCAGTGTAACCCAAACCCTGAAGCTAAACTTACCCCTAACGCGTAACCCTTAACCGTAACCCTTAACCCAAATACAGTGTAACCCTCCCCAAGCTTAAACCTCATGCAACCCCAATCATTAAACTAACCCAGACCCTGACCCTGACCCTAACCCCTAACCCGTAACAATAACCCTAATCCTAAAACAAACCTAACCCAAACCCAAATGCCGCGTCACTGTAAACCTAACCCTAAACCTAATGCACCCAAACCCTAACCCTAAATCAGTGTTAATCTAAACCTAACCCAAACCCTAATGCACCCTAACCCTAACCCTAACCCTAATGCAGTGCTGATTCTAGCCATGACCCTAACCCTGACCCTCACCCTAACCTTAACCCCAACTCCTAATTCTCACCCCAAACCTAACCTGAAGCCTAACCCTAAATCAGTGTAACCGAAAGCCTATCATAAACCTCTCAACCCAACCTCTAACCATAACCCTAACCCTAACACGAATGCAGCAAACCCTAACCCTAATGCAACACTACCCATAACCCTAATGCAGCGTAACCCGAAACATAACTGTGATTTTTTTTATTCGTTCATGGGATGTGGGCATCGCTGGTGATGCTGGCATTTATTGCCCATCCTCAATTGCCCTTGAGAAGGTGCAGCATAATCCTAACCTGAAACTCTGACCTTAACATGAACAGTAATGCACCCGAACCCAACCTTACCCTAACTCAGTGTTACCCGAACCCTAACCCCTAACCCTAATACAGCGTAACCCTGACCCTAACCATAATGCAACCCTAACCCTGATACTGACCTTGACCCTAACCGTAACCCTAACCCTACTCTAACCCTAATGCACCTAATCCTAACCCTAATGCAGTGTGACTAACCCAAACCCTAACCTTACGGGGAGCCTGTTGATGGATAGCTGCCATTTGTTTCTTTTCAGTGAATGTTGGTGCAGGAGTGATATGCTGTTCCCAGCGATCATGTTCACAGCAGTAGCAATCCTGAGTGAACTTGTTATTTTCAGTGTGCAAACAGTCTATCGGGGTGGTGGTGGAAGCTTTCAGAAGGTCCAAGAGGAGTGGAGTGCTGGCAAATGGCAAAATCCCCCACCTAAGCAATTAGCATTTCAAACTGTTACTGGCAACACTCTGCCACAGTATCCTAGAGTACCAAGATATCCTTGTGGTCCGAGGGTATCAACATTCAAAAAAAAAGTTTACACATCTTTTGTGAAGCAATTTTACATTTAAATCACAAACCCTCACCCTACTGCAGCGTAACGCGAACACTAACCCCAACCTCAACCCTAACCCGAATGCATCAACCCTAACCCTAATGCAGCCTGAGCCTAACCCAAATGTAACCGAACCCTAATGCAGCATAACCCTAACTCTAACCCTAATGCAGCATAATCCAAACCCTAACCATAACCCAGAAACCTATTTCATCCCACCCTGCCCACAACAAAAACCTAACCCCTAACCAAAACCCGAGGACCCTACCACACCCGACCCACAACAAACAGTGCTAACCCCAATACCCTAACCCATACCCACTTGAACGCTGGCCATCCAATTGGATCCTGGTCACCCTCAGTCATGTAATCTTCTGAGAAAAAACAAGAAAAAATACCCTGGAGGTTTCCTCTCCAACCCCCTCAGGCAATTAAAACTAGCCCGGGAGATCAGATTGACCAGGTGCTCAATCTTTGCCCCAGCCTAGAGTGTTCCAGCTTCACCAAACTATCCAGTCCTTCAATTATTGGATGTATCTTCAGGCTAACATTACTCTCAATAAAGTAAAGGGTATGATTCCAACAACAATAACAAAATACAAAATATGCAGGTAAGCAAATAATTACGACATAGAGGCCACAAGTTGGCAAAATCCAGGAACTGGTTACAACCCCAGAGAGCGATCAAACGATTATTGATTAAGAAACTGCTAAGAAGAAGAGATCGGCAAGAAAAATAAGGCAGGTAGTAAGGTAAAGCGTTGGCCAACCACAAGTGGCAGGTATAAGTGACAAGAAGCTCAAGAGCTGAGTGAGAATAAAAACACAAGAGGGTGTAACTACCCTCCTGCCCACACTGAACAACCTAACCCTAACCCTAACTTGAAGGCAGTGTAACCCTAACCCTAATGCAATGTAACCCTATCCCTAACCCTAACCTTAACCCAAATGCAGCAACCCTAACCCTAACCCTAATCCTAATGCACCCCATCCTAACCCTAAAACTAACACTAACCCTAATGCAGCCCTAACCCTAAACCATAACCATAAACCCCTAACCTTGAACCCAACTGCAACTCTGACCACTGACCCTCACCTAACCCTAACCCTAATCCCTAACCATAATGCAGCGTAACCCTAATCCTACCCAAACCGTAACCCCGAACACTATTGCACCCCACCCTGCCCACAACAAAAACCTAATCCCTAACCAAAACCCGAGGACCCGACCACACCCAGACCACAACAGACCCAACCCTAATACCCTACAACACCCAACCCGGCCCACAACAAATAGACCCAACCCATATCCCTAAACCTAACTCTACTGCACCCCATCCTATCCCTTAAAACCTAACCCTAACCCCTAACCCTCAATCTAACCCTAACCACGACCCTGACCGCTCACCCTAACCCGAAACCCTAACCGTAACTCCTAACTCTAATGCAGCCCACCCTGCCTACAACAAAAACGTAACTCCTATCCAAAACCCTAGTCCCCAACCACACCCGACCCACAACAAACAGACCTAACCCCTACCCCTGACCCAAATGCACCTACCTTGCCCACAACAAACAGACCTAACCTAATACCATAACCCCAACCAACTCAGACCCTGGCCATCCAATTGGATGCTGGTCACCCACAGTCATGTAATCTTCCGAGAAAAAAAGAAGAAAAAGTACCCTGGAGGGATCCTCTCCGACTCCCTCAGGCAATTAAAACTAGCCTGGGAGATCAGATTGACCATGTGCTCAATCTTTGCCTCAGCCTAGAGTGGTCCAGCTTCCTCACACTATCCAGCCCTTCAATTATTGGATGTACCTTCAAGCTAACACTACTCTAAATAAACTAAAGGGTATGATTCCAACACAAGTAACAAAATACAAAATATGCAAGCAAGCAAATAACTACTACATAGAGCCCACAAGTTGGCAAAACCGAGGAACTGATTATAACCCCAGAGAATGATCAAAGGATTATTGATCAAGAGACTACTAAGAAGAAGAGATCAGCAAGAAAAATAAGACAGGTGGTAAGGTGCGTGGGCCAAGCAAAAGTGGCAGGTTAAAGAGACAAGAAGCTCAAGGGCTGAATGAGAATATGAACACAAGAGGATGTAACTACCCTCCAGCCCACACTAAACCTAACCCCAACCCCAAACCTAAAACCTAACCCTAACCCTAACCCTGACCCTGATCCTCAACTGAACACCCAACTCCTAACACTAACCCGAACCTTAACCCAAACCCAAAAACCTAACACAAACCCCACCCGGCCCACAACAAACAGACCCAGCCCATATCCCAAAACCTAACTGGAATGCACTCCACCCTACCCCGAAACAAGGGCTCAAGGGCTGATTGAGAATAAGAACATAAGAACATAAGAACATAAGAAATTGGAGCAGGAGTAGGCCAATCGGCCCCTCGAGCCTGCTCCGCCATTCAATAAGATCATGGCTGATCTGATCCCAACCACAAATCTAAAGAACACAAGAAGTCGGAGCAGGACCCGGCCACATAGCCCCTGGGCCCTCTCCGCCACCCACAGGGCATTGACCGATCCGAACTCAGCTTCATGTCCAATTTCCTGCCCGCTCCCCATAACCCCTAATTCCCTTTACTTCTAGGAAACTGTCTATTTCTGTTTTAAATTTATCTAATGATGTAGCTTCCACAGCTTCCTGGGGCAGCAAATTCCACAGACCTACCACCCTCTGAGTGAAGAAGTTTCTCCTCATCTCAGTTTTGAAAGAGCAGCCCCTTATTCTAAGATTATGCCCCCTAGTTCTAGTTTCACCCATCTTTGGGAACATCCTTACTGCATCCACCCGATCAAGACCCTTCACAATCTTATATGTTTCAATAAGATCGCCTCTCATTCTTCTGAACTCCAATGAGTAGAGTCCCAATCTACTCAACCTCTCCTCATATGTCCGCCCCCTCATCCCCGGGATTAACCGAGTGAACCTTCTTTGTACTGCCTCGAGAGCAAGTATGTCTTTTCTTAAGTATGGAGACCAAAACTGTATGCAGTATTCCAGGTGCGGTCTCACCAATACCTTATATAACTGCAGCAATACCTCCTTGTTTTTATATTCTATCCCCCGAGCAATAAAAGCCAACATTCCGTTGGCTTTCTTGATCACCTGCTGCACCTGCATACCAACTTTTTGATTTTCTTGCACTAGGACCCCCAGATCCCTTTGTACTGCAGTACTTTCCAGTCTCTCTCCATTAAGAAAATAACTTGCTCTCTGATTTTTCCTGCCAAAGTGCATAACCTCACATTTTCCAATATTATATTGCATCTGCCAAATCTCCGCCCACTCACCCAGCCTGTCTATATCCCCTTGCAGGTTTTTTATGTCCTCCTCACTCTCTACTTTCCCTCCCATCTTTGTATCATCTGCAAATTTTGATATGTTGCACTCGGTCCCCTCCTCCAAATCGTTAATATAGATTGTAAAGAGTTGGGGACCCAGCACCGACCCCTGTGGAACACCACTGGTTACTGGTTGCCTGTCCGAAAATGAACCATTTATCCCAACTCTCTGCTTCCTGTTCGATAACCAATCCTCCACCCATGCCAGAATATTACCCCCAATCCCGTGATTTTTTATCTTAAGTAATAATCTTTTATGTGGCACCTTGTCGAATGCCTTCTGGAAGTCTAAATACACTATGTCCACTGGTTCCCCTTTATCCACCCTATACGTTATATCCTCGAAGAACTCAAGCAAATTTGTCAGACATGACTTCCCCTTCATAAAGCCATGCTGACTTTGTCCTATTAAATTATGCTTATCTAAATGTTCCGTTACTGTCTCCTTAATAATAGACTCCAAAATTTTACCCACCACAGATGTTAAGCTAACTGGCCTATAATTTCCAGCCTTCTGCCTACTACCCTTTTTAAATAACGGTGTTACATTAGCAGTTTTCCAATCTGCCGGGACCTCTCCTGAGTCCAGGGAATTTTGGAAAACTATCACCAAAGCATCCACAATCCCTACTGCCACTTCCCTCAAGACCCTAGGATGGAAGCCATCAGGTCCAGGGGATTTATCCGCCTTGAGTCCCATTATTTTACTGAGTACCATCTCCTGAGTGATTTTAATCGTATTTAGCTCCTCCCCCCCCGAGAGTCCCCTGTTTGTCCAGTGTTGGGATATTCTTAGTGTCCTCTACTGTAAAGACTGAAACAAAATATTTGTTCAGCATTTTTGCCATCTCCATGTTTCCCACCATTAATTTCCCGGTCTCATCCTCTAAGGGACCTATGTTTGCCTTAGCCACCCTTTTTCTTTTTATATAACTATAGAAACTCTTGCTATCTGTTTTTATATTTTTTGCTAATTTCTTTTCATAATCTAACTTCCCTTTCTTAATCAATCCTTTAGTTACTTTTTGCTGTCTTTTGAAGAATTCCCAATCTTCTATCCTCCCACTAAGTTTGGCTACCTTATATGTCCTTGTTTTTAGTCGGATACTATCCTTGATTTCTTTACTTAGCCACGGATGGCTGTCATTTCTTTCACACCCTTTTTTCCTCAGTGGAATATATTTATTTTGAAAGTTGTAAAATAACTCCCTAAATGAACACCACTGCTCATGTACCGTCTTACCCTTTAATCTATTTTCCCAGTCCACTTTAATCAATTCCGCTCTCATACCATCATAGTCTAACAACCCTCCTGCCCACACTAAACAATCCAAACCTAAACCAAACCCTAAGCCCTAACCCTAACCCTAATGTAGTGTAACCCAAACCCTGAAGTTAAACCTACCCCTAACGTGTAAACATTAACCGTAACCCTTAACCCGAATGCAGTGTAACCCTCCCCAACCCAAAACCTAATGCAACCCCAAGCATTAAACTAACCCAGAACCTGACCCTGACCCTAACCCCTAACCCGTAACAATAACCCTAATCCTAAACCTAACCTAACCCAAACTCTAATGCAGTGTCACCTTAAACCTAACCCTAACCCTAATGCACCCTAACCCTAACCCTAATGCAGCAAACCCCTAACCCTAATGCAACCCTAACCCTAACCCTAATGCAACCCTAACCCTAACCCTATACATAACCCTAATGCAGCGTAAACCTAACCCTGACCCAAACCCTAACTGTGATTTATTTTTATTCATTCATGGGATGTGGGCGTCGCTGGTGATGCTGGCATTTATTGCCCATCCTCAATTGCCCTTGAGAAGGTGCAGCATAATCCTAAGATGGGAGGGAAAGTAGAGAGTGAGGAGGACATAAAAAACCTGCAAGGGGATATAGACAGGCTGGGTGAGTGGGCGGAGATTTGGCAGATGCAATATAATATTGGAAAATGTGAGGTTATGCACTTTGGCAGGAAAAATCAGAGAGCAAGTTATTTTCTTAATGGCGAGAGACTGGAAAGTACTGCAGTACAAAGGGATCTGGGGGTCCTAGTGCAAGAAAATCAAAAAGTTGGTATGCAGGTGCAGCAGGTGATCAAGAAAGCCAACGGAATGTTGGCTTTTATTGCTCGGGGGATAGAATATAAAAACAAGGAGGTATTGCTGCAGTTATATAAGGTATTGGTGAGACCGCACCTGGAATACTGCATACAGTTTTGGTCTCCATACTTAAGAAAAGACATACTTGCTCTCGAGGCAGTACAAAGAAGGTTCACTCGGTTAATCCCGGGGATGAGGGGGCGGACATATGAGGAGAGGTTGAGTAGATTGGGACTCTACTCATTGGAGTTCAGAAGAATGAGAGGCGATCTTATTGAAACATATAAGATTGTGAAGGGTCTTGATCGGGTGGATGCAGTAAGGATGTTCCCAAAGATGGGTGAAACTAGAACTAGGGGGCATAATCTTAGAATAAGGGGCTGCTCTTTCAAAACTGAGATGAGGAGAAACTTCTTCACTCAGAGGGTGGTAGGTCTGTGGAATTTGCTGCCCCAGGAAGCTGTGGAAGCTACATCATTAGATAAATTTAAAACAGAAATAGACAGTTTCCGAGAAGTAAAGGGAATTAGGGGTTATGGGGAGCGGGCAGGAAATTGGACATGAAGCTGAGTTCGGATCGGTCAATGCCCTGTGGGTGGCGGAGAGGGCCCAGGGGCTATGTGGCCGGGTCCTGCTCCGACTTCTTGTGTTCTTTAGATTTGTGGTTGGGATCAGATCAGCCATGATCTTATTGAATGGCGGAGCAGGCTCGAGGGGCCGATTGGCCTACTCCTGCTCCAATTTCTTATGTTCTTATGTAACCCTAAATTCTGATCCTGACCTTAACACGAACAGTAATGCACCCGAACCAAACCTTACCCTAACTGAGTGTTACCCGAACCCTAACCCCTAACCCTAATGCAGCGTAATCCCGACCCTAACACGAATGCAACCCGAACCCTGATACTGACCTTGACCCTAACCGTAACCCTAACCCTACTCTAACCCTAATGCACCTAATCCTAACCCTAATGCAGTGTGACTAACCCTAACCCTAACCTTATGGGGAGCCTGTGGATGGATAGCTGCCATTGGTTTCTTCTCAGTGAATGTTGGTGCAGGAGTGATATGCTGTTCCCAGCGATCATGTTCACAGCAGTGGCAATCCTGAGTGAACTTGTTATTTTCAGTGTGCAAACAGTCTATCGGGGTGGTGGTGGAAGCTTCCAGAAGGTCCAAGAGGAGTGGAGTGCTGGCAAATGGCAAAATCCCCCACCTAAGCAATTATCATTTCAAACTGTTATTGGCAACACTCAGCCACAATATCCCAGAGTATCAAGATATGCTTGTGGTGATGAGTGGTCCTAGGGTATCAACATTCAAAAAAAAAAGTTTACATATCTTTTGTGATGCAATTTTACATTTAAATCACAAACCCTCACCCTACTAGAGTGTAACGCGAACACTAACCCCAACCTCAACCCTAACCCGAATGCAGCAACCCTAACCCTAATGCAGCGTGAGCCTAACCCAAATGTACCCTAACCCTAATGCAGCATAACCCTAACTCTAATCCTAATGCAGCACAATCCAAACCCTAACCATAACCCAGAAACCGATTGCATCCCACCCTGCCCACAACAAAAACAAAATACAAAATATGCAGGTAAGCAAATAATTACGACATAGAGGCCACAAGTTGGCAAAATCCAGGAACTGATTATAACCCCAGAGAGCAATCAAATGATTATTGATTAAGAAACTACTAAGAAGAAGAGATCGGCAAGAAAAATAAGGCAGGTAGTAAGGTAAAGCGTGGGCCAAGCAAAGTGGCAGGTTTAAGAGACAAGAAGCTCAAGGGCTGAGTGAGAACACGAACACAAGAGGGTGTAACTACCCTCCTGCCCACACTGAACAACCTAACCCGAAACCTAACCCTAACTTGAATGCAGTGTAACCCTAACCCTAATGCAATGTAACCCTATCCCTAACCCTAACCTTAACCCAAATGCAGCAACCCTAACCCTAACCCTAATCCTAATGCACCCCATCCTAACCCTAAAACTAACACTAACCCTAATGCAGCCCTAACCCTAAACCATAACCCTAAACCCCAAACCTTGAACCCAACTGCAACTCTGACCACTGACCCTCACTTAACCCTAACCCTAATCCCTAACCTTAATGCAGCGTAACCCTAATCCTAACATTAACTGTAACCCCGAACAATATTGCACCCCACCCTGCCCACGACAAAAACCTAATCCCGAACCAAAACCCTCAGACCCTACCACACCCAGACCACAACAGACCCAACCCTAATACCCTACAACACCCCACCTGGCCCACAACAAATAGACCCAACCCATATCCCTAAACCTAACTCTACTGCACCCCATCCTATCCCTTAAAACCTAACCCTAACCCCTAACCCTCAATCTAACCCTAACCGCGACCCTGACTGCTCACCCTAACCCGAAACCCTAACCATAACTCCTAACTCTAATGCAGCCCACCCTGCCTACAACAAAAACGTAACTCCTATCCAAAACCCTAGTCCCCAACCACACCCGACCCACAAAAACAGACCTAACCCCTACCCCTGACCCAAATGCACCTACCTTGCCCACAACATACAGACCTAACCTAATACCGTAACCCCAACCAACTCAGACCCTGGCCATCCAATTGGATGCTGGTCACCCACAGTCATGTAATCTTCCGAGAAAAAAAGAAGAAAAAGTACCCTGGAGGGATCCTCTCCGACTCCCTCAGGCAATTAAAACTAGCCTGGGAGATCAGATTGACCATGTGCTCAATCTTTGCCTCAGCCTAGAGTGGTCCAGCTTCCTCACACTATCCAGCCCTTCAATTATTGGATGTACCTTCAAGCTAACACTACTCTAAATAAACTAAAGGGTATGATTCCAACACAAGTAACAAAATACAAAATATGCAAGCAAGCAAATAACTACTACATAGAGCCCACAAGTTGGCAAAACCGAGGAACTGATTATAACCCCAGAGAATGATCAAAGGATTATTGATCAAGAGACTACTAAGAAGAGATCAGCAAGAAAAATAAGACAGGTGGCAAGGTAAAGCGTGGGCGAAGCAAAAGTGGCAGGTTTAAGAGACAAGAAGCTCAAGGGCTGAATGAGAATATGAACACAAGAGGGTGTAACTACCCTCCAGCCTACACTAAACCTAACCCCAACCCCAACCCTAAAACCTAACCCTAACCCTAACCCTGACCCTAATCCTCAACTTAACACCTAACTCCTAACACTAAACCTAACCTTAACCCAAACCCAAAAACCTAACACTAACCCCACCCGGCCCACAACAAACAGACCCAGCCCATATCCCTAAACCTAACTGGAATGAACTCCACCCTACCCCTAAGAAAGGGCTCAAGGGCTGATTGAGAATACAAACACAAGAGGGTGTAACTACCCTCCTGCCCACACTAAACAACCCAACCCTAAACCAAACCCTAACCCCTAACCCTAACCATAATGCAGTGTAACCCAAATCCTGAAGCTAATCCTACCCCTAACACATAACCCTTAACCCTAACCTTAACCCGAATGCAGTGTAACCCTCCCCAACCCTAAACCTAATGCAACCCCAATCATTAAGCTAACACAGACCCTGACCCTGACCCTAACCCCTAACCCATAACAATAACCCTAATCCTAAACCTAACCTAACCCAAACCCTAATGCAGTGTCAACGTAAACCTAACCCTAAACCTACTGCAACCCAAACCCTAACCCTAATGCAGTGTTACCCTAAACCTAACCCAAACCCCAATGCACCCTAACCCTATCCCCAACCCTAATGCAATGCTGATCCTAGCCATAACCCTAACCCTGACCCTAACCTTAACGCCAACTCCGAACTCTCACCCCAAACCTAACCTGAAGCCTAACCCTAAATCAGTGTAACCCAAAGCCTATCACAAACCTCTAAACCCAACCGCTAACCATAACCCTAGCACTAACCCTAATGCAGCAAACCCCTAACCCTAAACATACCCATAATGCATCGTAACCCTAACCCTGACCCGAACACTAACTGTAATTTTAAAAAATTCAATCATGGGATGTGGGCGTCGCTGGCGATGCTGGCATTTATTGCCCATCCTCAATTGCCCTTGAGAAGGTGCAGCAGAATCCTAACCCTAAACTCTGATCCTGACCTTAACACGAACACTAATGTACCAGAAACCCAACCTTACCCTAACTCAGTGTTACCTGAACCCTAACCCCTAACCCTAATGCAGCGTATCCCTAACCCTAACCCTAATACAACCCTAACCCTGATACTGACCTTGACCCTAACCGTAACCCTAACCCTACTCTAACCCTAACGCAGCCTAATCCGAACCCTAATGCAGTGTGACTAACCCTAACCTTATGGGGAGCCTGTGGATGGATAGCTGCCATTGGTTTCTTCTCAGTGAATGTTGGTGCAGGAGTGATATGCTGTTCCCGGCGATCATGTTCACAGCAGTAGCAATCCTGAGTGAACTTGTTATTTTCAGTGTGCAAACAGTCTATCGGGGTGGTGGTGGAAGCTTCCAGAAGGTCCAAGAGGAGTGGAGTGCTGGCAAATGGCAAAATCCCCCACCTAAGCAATTAGCATTTCAAACTGTTACTGGCAACACTCTGCCACAGTATCCCAGAGTACCAAGATATCCTTGTGATCCGAGGGTATCAACATTCAAAAAAAAAGTTTACATATCTTTTGTGATGCAACTTTAAATTTAAATCACAAACTCTCACCCTACTGCAGCGTAACGCGAACACTAACCCCAACCCCAACCCTAACCCGAATGCAGCAACCCTAACCCTAATGCAGCGTGAGCCTAACCCAAATGTATCCTCACCCTAATGCAGCATAACCCTAATGCAGCATAACCCTAACTCTAACCCGAATGCAGCATAATCCAAACCCTAGCCATAACCCAGAAACCTATTGCATCCCACCCTGCCCATAACAAAAACCTAACCCTAACCCTAACCCTAACCCTAACCCTAATACCTTTCCACACCCCACAACAAACGCACCCAATCCATATCCCTAAACCTAACTCTAATGCACCCTACCCAACCCTAAAAACCTAAACCTAACCCCTAACCCTGAACCCAACCTTAACCGCAAACCTGACCCCTCACCCTAACCCTAAACCCTAACGTAACCCCTAACCCTAATGCACCCCACCCTGCCCACTTGATCAATGAGGGAGATAGTTGAATAATTTTTCTTCCCCAATCGCCCCCCCGTCCCTGCCAAAAAAAGCTTAGGACTACTATAACATAAGAAGCACCAAGGGGGATTAAAAAATAACTTTTTTGAAAATACGTGTACATTAAAAAAAGCATAACTGGAAATGGGGGACTGACAGACATGGAACTCATCTTCCCAAACCCCTCTCCCCCACCCACGAGGTTTAGGACAGCAATAAGGGCACAAAAAAATTTTTTTTTTGAAAAAAGTTAGAATCCCCGTAGGAATAATAGACACGATCTCTGAACATTGATGTGAGGGCGGTCCCTCTAAGAGATTGCATGGTGCTGGGGGGAGCAGGACGGGAGGGAGCTGCTGGATATTGGCTTCCGGTTTTAAAAAACCCTTTCCCCTGGGATCTGGAGCGGTTGGGGACACGGGTGAGACTCTGATAATTTTATTTTGTCTTTTGAGAGGGAGGGTTCACAGCGTGAGTTTTATCTTTGAGATCGGGTTTTTTTCGCGCAGCGGCTGAAAAGCGACTTGTGTGTGAGTCATTCTGGGATATGGAGTTTTCTTAAACGGGGCACGAGCGCTCTGTCTTTATTTTATTTGTTCATGGGATGTGGGCGTCACTGGCGAGGCCGGCATTTATTGCCCATCCCTAATTGCCCTCGAGAAGGTGGTGGTGAGCCGCCTTCTTGAACCGCTGCAGTCCGTGTGGTGAAGGTTCTCCCACAGTGCTGTTAGGAAGGGAGTTCCAGGATTTTGACCCAGCAACGATGAAGGAACAGCGATATATTTCCAAGTCTTTAAAAGGGCTTCACTTTCCGAGTAGGGAGCAAAACGGGGGGAAATTGAATTATTTTTTTAAAAAAAACCTTTATAATTAAAAGGCATAGCGGGATGTGAGGGTTTGGAAAAGTGGCTTCATGTTTTTTTAAAAAGCAGGTGAGGCGGACAGGTAATCAAGCCCCGGGGCCAGGCGTCAGCGGAAACATTGTTTCACTTTCAGTCCCTCAGACCAACAGACACCAGGATGACCTGGAGCATTAAAACAGATTCAAAGGTTCAAAAGCATTATTTTAAAAAACATTACCTCAAAAAATATTTCCAATATATTCCCCCCCCCCCCCAAACATCTAGTATAAATTAAAAGAACATTAAAACATTCGGTAAAAATATAAAATAAAAATAACTAACATAAGGAAGGAAAGGGGCGGGGCCAGCCCTGCATGAGACAGGACTCAATACACACAAGACAGAAATCCTAATGAATCCCAGGTTAAGGCTAGCCTGCTTGTGGGCAGGAACAAAACTTCAGCCAACAGTGGCACACAGGGGAGGGGCCAGTCCAAGGCACCCAAAGTTAAGAACAACTGCAAACAAAATCACAGCCTCTTTTTTTCTCTTCTCCCTGATGAAGCTTAAGGATAAGCGAAACGTCGGAGAAAAAAAGATTCCAGGCCGGAGAACTTACTGAACTAAAGAGTTTTTGGATAGTACTGTTGCAGGCAGAGAACCATCGAAGCCAGAGAGCCACCGGAGGGGAGGTGAGACCGGTGGAAAAAGAGCCTTTCCAGGCGGGACAGCCGGCTGAGCTGGGGAGTGTTTGGAGGACGCAATCCCAGGCAGGAGACCATCTGAGCCAGGGAGCCACCGTGGGGTGAGATTACAGTTACTAGCGGGGACCTCTATTACCAAATAGAAGCTAGTAACATCTTTTAAAACCTTTTGCACCTTTCTACACCCAGGGAATGGCTAACACTATGCGGAACACATGCAGGTTGTCTGACAACCGAACGCATATGAGGTCGGACCCTGGTACACATAGGTGTCTCCCCGTATCCAGGGATGAATTTGCTATAACAGTTAGAATAATTTATAGAATTTTCCAGACAATCCACCATCTAATATTCTTAAAGGGCCAGAATCAGCCCCCGAAGGGCATCTTAAAACAAGCTGATAAATTAACTTACTTGATAAAACTGGCAAAACCGTCACAGGAAACCCAAAACAAATTGGCTTTGAATTCAGAAAATTGGGCAAAACAAACCAGACAGATTCTATATGAGCATTATACACAAACCTGGAAGAATTGGAAAATGAATTTGCTCAGGCTACAGTGACGGAGCGCCGGGAAGAAGCAATGGCTAAAGCTACTAATTGGATTAAAAAGGGTCTTAGGCATTAATTTAAAATTAAATCAATTGATGAGGTAAAGAGACATGTAGTTGGATTAGCATCACGGTTGAGGACAGAGCAGCGGACTGGCACACGGACTAGGACGCCACGATGCCATAGGCCAAATCCCTGGGCAGCCCTGTTCCACCAGCCAGTGATCGCAGCCCCCTCATGCCGCAGACGGACTGAGGAGACCCCCCCACCCCGTGGGCCAGCTGCCACATCTTTGTCACACCACCACAGACCAACAGGACTCCCACTCGCCCACCATACAGGGCAGCGACCCCCCCTTCCTCGCCGCACAGGGTAGCGACCTGCCCTTCCCCACCCCACAGGCCAAGGACCACGACTTCCAATGTGGCCATCATTAGGGACCCGGACATCACACCTGATTCCCAAGAGGCCGCGCCACGTAGACCCCAGCACTACACGGGGAACCAGCACCAGACCGCATTAAACTGAATTACCAGGGATTCCCCAGACCCAAAACAAACAGAAGGGATAACTCTCCTACACCAAGGACAAATCTATGCACAACATTCTTGTACCCCAGAACCAGGGCCACGTACCAACACTCCCACAGAGACAAAAGAAAGACCGGACCGAACCAACCATCCCAAGCAATACAGTAATTCTTGAGCCCAAGATCACAGTAACAAACCAGCACCTTCCACAGAAACAAAAGGAGGGACCAGACTGGACAAATAAATCCAATAGACACAGAAATGGGGACAGGAACAATGAGAGCCCAGACAGATAACACAGTGGTAGAGGCAGAAGTAGCTGTAGCCGAGGTAGGGAACACAATAGGGGAGGCAGGGGATGCAGACACAGAAACAGAAAGCACACCAACAGGGGCAGAACCCGACTCTGAAGGGGAAGATGCACAGATGGTGACGAGGCACCCCAACACCAGCCGAAAAAACACAACCTGGAAATTGGAACCCAGGAAATCCATTTTAATAATCGGAGATTCTAACCTTTCCAAGATAAAAAGATGCCCAAATCCCACTACTCAAATTGATAACTTTCCAGGAGCTAAATTCATTCATGTCACAGCAATTCTGGACAAATTGGAACCCTGTCCGGAGACCAAAAAGGTGGTGCTCTCAATTGGCATTAATAATTGAATGCAGAAACCATTGACTGCAACTAAACAACTGCAGTCACTATTTAAATACACTAAAAACAAATTCCCAAATGCTCAGATCTGGGTGCCGGAAATTAATTTTAGTAATTCACTTCCAGAAATGGAAAGGAATACAGAGGGATTAACCAGCATATAAAAAAACAGAATTACATACCAGCAATTAATGCTAGATCCTTTAAAATGGGGGCTGACCACATCCATTGGACAGATAGCACTGCCCATAATATAATAAACCAGTGGATGAAGTCTTTAAACTAAAAAGAACATTAACCCAAGAAAAGGGGAAACTAATTCTGGGAAAAACTGTTATTAATATTTCCCAACTCTTTAACCCCACAGAGGTACAGGAGAGGGTTTTAAACAAGGGCCTTACATTTGTTCCGACCCCAAAACATTGTAAGGTACAAATTCAGGAAGATCTGAAAAGGTTTTACAGGAGGGTAAAACTGACCGATTACTTTAGTAATTCAGAAACAGACAAACAACCTTTTACACCACCATCAGAATGGACCCCACCAAACAACAAGATAGAGCCAGAAATCCTAAACTTTATTAAACAAGCTCAATCACAAATTGAAAAAATCCCTAAACAAACAGATAAACAAAACCTCACTGGAAAAGAGAGAAGGGCAATCATAGAACTTAAAAACAATCTAGATATAATCATAAAACCAGCAGATAAGGGCAGTCGTATAGTGATCATGGATAGGCAACAGTACCTATTTGAAGCTCACAGACAACTAAATAATACCAACCACTACACTAAATTAACAAAACCTATATATGAGGAAACACAAAAAGAAATTGGAAACATTTTAACAGGACTAAAGAAATCCAAACACATTAAACAGAAACAAATGGAATACCTAAGAGGTGAACAACCACAGCCCAGAAAATTCTACATACTACCCAAAATACACAAGCACCCTGACACATGGACTGTACCAGGAGAAATACCACCAGGAAGACCTATTGTGTCAGACTGTGGTAGTGAATCCTAAAGGATAGCAGAATACATTGACTCATTCCTAAACCCCTTATCACAGAAGCACCCTAGCTACATTGAAGACACTTACCACTTCATAGAAATAGTGAACTCACTGACCGTACCCCCGACACAATACTCTTTACCATGGACATTGAAAGCCTATACACAAACATAGAAACAGACAGAGGCATACAGGCAGTGGAAAATATCCTTAGAAAGTTCCCCCAACCCCACAGACCAGATGCAGCCATAATCCAGCTATTACACCTAGGACTAACAAAAAATGACTTTGAATTTCAAGAGGAATTTTACCTCCAGATTAAGGGCACGGCTATGGGCAAGAAATTTTCCCCGGCCTACGCAAACATATACATGGCAGACTGGGAAAACACGGTCTTTGAAAAGTGTCCCAAGCTCCCGCTGTGTTATTACAGGTACCTGGATGACATTTGGGGAGTCTGGACTCACACAGAAACAGAATTGGAATAATTTGTAGATATTCTCACCACCATACATCTATTAAACTTAAAGTTACAACACATAGAGAAAGTGTGGATTTCCTGGACACCACAGTATTTAAATTAGCACAGGAAAATAACAGCCACAAGCTAGCAACAAAGGTATTCTTTAAAGAAACAGACACACACACACTCCTGCACATAAACAGCCACCATCCAAAACATACCTTTCGGGGGCTGGTGAAGTCACAACTGACACGTTTTCACCGCATATGCACAAACGGAGAGGACTTTAGGGAAGCCACCACAACCCTATTTACTGCACTGAGACAGAGAGGTTACACGAAAAGATTCCTCAGGCACATTAGGTCAGATTTCCTGAGGGGACTGAATAGCCCACGGCCAAACAGGGAAGCAGCAAGGCTACCACTGATAACGACATACGATACAATGACCAAACTAATACACGGAGTGATTAAAACCCAATTTGGAAAACTAAAAGAGGATGTGGACACACTTAGCCGATACAACATAACATCAGCATACAAAAGTGGTAAGAATCTTCGGGATCTTCTGGTCTGGAGTAGAGTAAGAAAACAGACAACCCCAGAACTGCACAAACCCAAAATGTGGGACATGTAAATACCTAATTATCCGCAAAATGATACAAAATGGACACACAGGAAAAGCAGCCCTAATAAAACAAAGAATTACATGTGAACAGCATAATGCTGTCTATGCAATTCGATGCAAACAATGCCACATCTTGTATGTGGGAGAAACAGGGAATAGTCCAAGGATGAGGCTCACAGGGCACCTCAGTGCTATTAGAAGGATGTATAAAAACCTACCTCCCGACACTTCATGGAGCATGGTCTCGAATCCCTGGAATTTATGGGGTTGGAGACCAACATGAACTGAACAACCTCACAAAGGAAAAGGAGGGAGAAACATTGGATTACAACACTACAAATAATGCCCATTCCTGAGGATCACCATGAAGACCCACATCTGGGCATTCCACTTGTTTTGAAAATTGGAAGTCAGAGATGCTGAAATGTATTATCCAAAGCCCAAAGACTTTTTGGAAAACAATCAATTTGAACTTCTTTAAAGTACTTGTGTTTTAAAGGGATTACAACTAAAAAACTGTTATTGTGATTCACTCCTCGCCCACCTCATGGGCTCGATTTTCGGACATCTAAGACGGCGGGTTTGTGGCGGGAGGGCTCCGAAAATCAGGGATTCCCGGTGCGGGTCTGGAGCCCGGCTCCAACCCGCCCACTTCCGGGTTCCCCTTAGATGCGTTCGCAGCCCCCACACGTGGGACTTCCGCCGGCAATTAAAGCCGGTGGGATCCCACTTAAACCAATTAATTAGATAGTTCAGGTCGTTTGCAGATGTGATTTGGAGGATATTTTAGGAGGGATGGGATTTTCAACTCAACTGAGCGTGTTTCCCGTACTGGGGGAAACACTCCCAGTTGAAATGGGCGTGTTGCAGCCATCAGCCTGTGGCAGCTGCAAAGGTCCATTTTACAGGTAGGAGGGGGAGACCCTCACTCATTGTAGGAGGCCATTCAGTCACTTTGGACAAAGTTTGGCCTTCACCACCCTCCTAACAATAACATTCAAAAACTTGCACACTTACCCCGGTGTGCCGACACATTTACCTACCTTGCGGACCCCCTCAGATGTACATCTTCTGGATGGGGGCCGCCATAGCTGCAGTCATGACCTCCTTGGAGGGCGAACAGCATCACCAGCCTCACCGGCCACGCCGTCCACCTCTGTCACGTGGAGCTCCACAACACAGTGCTGTGACACATCCACCTGTACAGCAGGAGGGAGGGCAACTGCAGAGAGAGATGCGTCGCAGAAGGCACTACCCTTGCCACAGGGTCCACAGACTGAGGCTCAGCTTCCTGGGCCTCTCTGAGCAGCAGTGCACACGGAGGCTCAGAGTCACTCGACATGTAGTCATGGACATCTGCAACCTCCTTCATGCCGAGCTGCTCCTGGCTGGCCCGTGCACCATCTTCTTACCTGTCGCTGTCAAAGTTACCACTGCCCTCAACAACTTCTCCTCCGCATCCTTCCAGGGTGCCACCGGGGACATCGTTGACATCTCTCAGTCATCTGCACAAAAGAGCCCTGCAAATACACCTACACCCACTCTGCAGTGACACAATGGGTAGCATTAGGTGTGGGTCTTCATGGTGATCCTCAGGAAAGGGCATTATTGCACAAACCAGACAAGATTTGCAAAGACGTGGCAGTAGTGGTGATAATATAATATGTAATGTGAGTTGATCAGAAATCAAATATAAGTCAAAACCATGACAAACCCTCAAACACTCTTGTGCATCCCCTTCATGCTCACAACACGTTTGCCTTACGCTTCCTACTGCACATATGTGATGCATGCCCTGTGGCTGCAGCACAGGTAGTGGCAGGTTGAGTGAGGCTGACCGTGAAAGAGATGCACGAGAGGGTGAGTATGAGATAGAGCCATGAGATTGTATGAGGATTGGGTTGAGTGGTAGTGGCGGGATGAGTACTGGCGAGGTGAGTAAGTGTAAGTAAGATGAGGATGAGGTTTGAGTGGGTGTGAGGGGTGATGTGACAGAGTAGTGTTGGCAGTGCAGAAGGAGATGTGGGGTGGGGGCAGTGATGTGGCAGACGGAGTGTAGGGGAATGAGTAAGTGTACTCGCTTCGGCTGACCTACTTAGGTCATTGCAGCGCCTCCTGCACTGTATGCAGGTGCGCGATATGTAGGTGGTGCAGGTGACCTCCTCTGCCACCTCGAGCCAGGCCTTCATGGTGGCAGAGGCAGGCTACTTCCTCCCGCCCGCCGGGGAGAAGATCTCCGTCCTCCCCCTCCTCCTCACCCCATCCAGTAGGACCTGGAGTGAGGCATCATTAAACCTTGGAGCAGCCTTCCCCCTGGGCTGCTCCATGCTGTAATTTTGGCTCCTTTCTGCAGCATCAGTCAGTGGAGGACTGCCCCTTTAAATAGGGCTCCTCCAGCTGACAGCCCATGATGCGAGTGCGCAGTCCGCCCGCTGCGCAGCTTTCCAGCACGAAACCCGAAAGCCAAGGTAAGTGGCTTCAATTAGGCTGCAATCACGTGCAGAGCACCCCGAATTCACTGGGAGCGTTACCCACGCGCCCAGTCGACCCCCCGATGCCGACCCCGACCCGCTTCCCTCCTTATATCGAGCCCATTGTTCTATAAGAACCAGAATTTTACGTGGCCACAATAAAAGTCTGGTTTTCACAATTTAATAGGTTAGTTAACCTCGATAACTCCAATTTTAATTCAGCAATATCAGAATTAAACACACGACAGAATAGATAAAGTTATCAATACAGCACGTGCTGAAATTATATTGTCTTTCATTTCGTTCTTCTTCAGGCGCCTTTCCAAAAAATTGTAAAAATACTTGAAATAATGCTTTCATAGCTAAACAAAATCTATGTTACATTACACAAAAGAGGAAAACACAAAACAAGCATTAAAAAGGGGCCATAGCCCATAACAGCAAAAAGAAAGCACTTACAATGAGGACAGGCTTTTTAAAGAGGCATTACATCCACACAGGCTTTTAAAGAGAAACAGTGGACAGCACTCTGAAAACCAAAGAACACATTCTGTAGCTTGTAAAACAGTCGAAATGGACATGATCTTCCCCTTTCTCCTCTATTCCATCATACTCATTGATCCTCAATACAGTTTATCATGTCTTCCAAACAGAGATAGAGCTTGGAAAGTTCCTCCCTTCCTCCCAGGTCCTTCCTCCTTGTGGGGGTGCTCCACAGTCTCTGGCAAAATGTCCCTTTTTACCACATTTCTTATCAGCAAAGATAGTTATACTGGGTTCCTCTTTCTTAGGACCCTAATTTTCCCATGTGGGAGCTTGCATGGGGCATACTCAGAATCATAGAGAATCATAGAATCATAGAAGTTTACAACATGGAAACAGGCCCTTCGGCCCAACATGTCCATGTCGCCCAGTTTATACCACTAAGCTCGTCCCAATTGCCTGCACTTGGCCCATATCCCTCAATACCCATCTTACCCATGTAACTGTCCAAATGCTTTTTAAAAGACAAAATTGTACCCGCCTCTACTACTGCCTCTGGCAGCTCGTTCCAGACACTCACCACCCTTTGAGTGAAAAAATTGCCCCTCTGGACCCTTTTGTATCTCTCCTCTCTCACCTTAAATCTATGCCCCCTCGTTATAGACTCTTCTACCTTTGGGAAAAGATTTTGACTATCTACCTTACCTCATAGAAAGGTTACAGCACAGAAGGAGGCCATTCGGCCCATCGAGTCCGTGCCGGCTCAATGCAAGAGCAATCCAGCTAGTCCCACTCGCCCGGCCTATCCCCATAGCCTTGTAATTTTTTCCTTTCAAGTACTCATCCAGTTCCCTTTTGAAGGCCATGATTGAATCTGCCTCCACCACCCCCTCGGGCAGTGAATTTCAGATCCTAACCACTCGCTGTGTAAAAAAGTTTTTCCTCATGTCATCTTTGGTTCTTTTGCCAATCACCTTAAACCTATGTCCTCTGGTTCTTGATCCTTCAGTTTCTCTCTATCTTTTCTGTCTAGAACCTTCATGATTTTGAATACCTCGATCAAATCTCCTCGCAACCATCTCTGTTCCAAGCTCAGCTTCTCCAGTCTATCCACATAACTAAAGTCCCTCATCCTTGGAATCATTCTAGTAAATCTCTTCTGTACCCTCTCTAAAGCATTTGCTTCCTTCCTAAAGTGCGGTGCCCAGAACTGGACACAATACTCCAGTTGTAGCAGAACCAGTGTTTTATAAAGGATCATCATGACTTCCATACTTTTGTACTCTATGCCTCTATTTATAAAGCCCAGGATCCCGTATGCTTTTTTAGCCGCTTTCTCAACCTGCCCTGCCACCTTCAACGATTTGTGCACATATACCCCCAGATCTCTCTGCTCCTGTACCCCTTTTAGAGTTGTGCCCTCTAGTTTATATTGCCTCTCCTCGTTCTTCCTACTGAAATATATCACTTTGCATTTTTCTGCATTAAATTTCATCTGCCACTTTGTAGGATTTAAACGCGTACTTTCAAGATTCTTATTTAATTCAATCCAAGGACTGGTTCATGACAACAGCAAGACCACTACGGTACTGGTATTATGGTTAAAGGCAAAACAGATTTATTAAGCACATCACAATTATTACAAAGAAAGTGATACTTAACAAAGAGAAATAGTCACAGTCTGTTCTTTGAAACCTTGGAAGTATCCCTCCAAGTGACTGCAGTGCGGTCTCTCTCTCGCTGAGTTCTATTGACTGAAGAGTTCTCTTCTTCCTCGCCAGAATCTTGTGCCCCTTCCTCAGCTTTTGAGGTCTCTTCTTATCCCCTTTTTCAGTCTATGTGGCAGTTCACTATCACATCCACATCTCTCAGCCTTACCATTAATCATGTCTCTCACTTTAGAAGTTACATTCCAAGCATAACTCCTGGTACCATCTGTGCCTTGTTGTTACAGACCTAACGGTACCTTATCTTAATCATTGCCGGCCTTCACAGGACACAGTTTGTATAAACAGACTTCTATTCACTAGCTTGTGGGGGCTCGAGATAGAGGGGCCTGAGCCTGGGTTACTCCTTGATTTATTTCACCTCCCATCCTCCCTCAGTACATAAGAACATAAGAACATAAGAAATTGGAGCAGGAGTAGGCCAATCGGCCCCTCGAGCCTGCTCCGCCATTTAATAAGATCATGGCTGATCTGATCCCAACCACAAATCTAAAGAACACAAGAAGTCGGAGCAGGACCCGGCCACATAGCCCCTGGGCCCTCTCCGCCACCCACAGGGCATTGACCGATCCGAACTCAGCTTCATGTCCAATTTCCTGCCCGCTCCCCATAACCCCTAATTCCCTTTACTTCGAGGAAACTGTCTATTTCTGTTTTAAATTTATCTAATGATGTAGCTTCCACAGCTTCCTGGGGCAGCATATTCCACAGACCTACCACCCTCTGAGTGAAGAAGTTTCTCCTCATCTCAGTTTTGAAAGAGCAGCCCCTTATTCTAAGATTATGCCCCCTAGTTCTAGTTTCACCCATCTTTGGGAACATCCTTACTGCATCCACCCGATCAAGACCCCTGTGATTTTCCCCAAGATCTGCTAATTGTCAATTCAATGCTGTCAGCATTCTGTTAGTTTTAATTGCAAACTTGACGATAACCATCATGCATCCTTCTCGGCCCACCAGCCCTTTCTTATTAAACACGTTACATGGTTCATACTATATTAATACACAGTACAGTTTACATTTATAGATACGTAGATTCATAGTACATTTCATTCTACTTCTACTATTGATTATAATTATACTAAATTATATCAGTTATTGGGTTAATTCTTACAATTCCCTACCTTGAGGGTGAGGCATTTATGCCGATCTCTCATACTTCACGCGAATATATTTTAGATTCCTATTTTTGCTTCTTTCTATTTGGCCTTGGGTTCTTTTCCCCCATAACTGGTCTCTCATCTGGTGCACTAAGTGTTTCAAATAACATGTATAGGAAATTAAACAAATCAGGACTAATAGCTGGGCCACTACCAACAGGTGTGAAAGCGTTCTGATCCAGGGGGGAATTACTATGTTTGACCCCATGTTCCACCAATTACCTGTTGTTCTGTTCCAAAATACAAAAGTTGGGTACATTTGTCGCCTAAAACGGCTGCACAATCCGATTCTTGATTCTCTACTTGATGTAGGCCTTGGAGTATCAGTATCAGGGTAAGAGTCCACATTCCCCACCTGTGAGCAGACTAAGCAAAATATCTTTTAATCCTCGACAGTTTTCATCTGGTTAATGTGAAACCACTTTACCCCATACGGAACATTCAATCGATAGATGGCTGGGTTCAGCTAATCCACAATACGGTGAGGCCCTGTCCATTCAAGATCAAAAGAATGCTGTTTCGGGGAGAATTTCTGTAACATAACTTTATTTCCAATCTCATGCTCAAATGGTCTGACCCTTTTGTCAAAGTATTTTTTATCTGTCGTCGTGATTTGTCCATATCGATTGCCACTAACTGGTTTACCTTGTTGGTCTGGTCAATCAGAGTCTGTATCCACTTCTGACTACACGGTTGTAGTTTCAGAGGGGTGTTGCTACCCAAGGTTACATGACCTGGTATGCGCATTAGTCTCCCTGTCATTGCCTCATGGACTGATCCCTGTTGTCTTGTGAGAGTTAGAGCGTATGGCCATCAAGCACAGGGGCATCATGCTATTGAGCGGGGTGTTCTGTACACATTTTGCGTAACAGTGTTTTTAGTGTCCACAATTCCAGACGACTGTGGATGGTGGGCAATGTGTAATTTATGTCTGATCTTCAGCATCTCCTGCAGAGCAGTAAAGATTTCCCCTGTAAAGAGTGGGCCCTGGTCACTATCCACCTGAACTGGTATGTCCCACATCTACAGAACACCTCACTCAATAAGATCTGTGCCGCTGTACGTACCTTATTGTTCCTGGTGGGAAAGGCTTCTACCCACTTAGTGAATGGATTAACCACCACCAGGGCATATTCGGAATTGCCCCGAGATTTGGTGAAGGGACCAATGAAATCAATCTGTATGTGTGTCCATGGTCCGTCAGGGGGAGGCTGCAAATGCAGATTGGCACAGTTAGAGCAGGCCGGGGGGTTGAGTTGCAAACAGGGTAAACATCGATTAAAGAACCGCTCAACGTATTCTGCCATCCCCGGCCACCAACACACATTACTCAGTTTTGCCAAAGTGGTTTCAGCTGAATAGTGGCCGTCCGTGGGATGGGAGTGGAAAAGTGCTGACATGCCCTCCTTAAGGTCCGGGGGAAGGCAAGCAATCTGAACACCATCTGGTTTCATAGAATCATAGAATCATAGAAGTTTACAACATGGAAACAGGCCCTTTGGCCCAACATGTCCATGTCGCCCAGTTTATACCACTACGCTAGTCCCAATTGCCTGCACTTGGCCCATATCCCTCTATACCCATCTTACCCATGTAACTGTCCAAATGCTTTTTAAAAGACAAAATTGTACCCGCCTCTACTACTGCCTCTGGCAGCTCGTTCCAGACACTCACCACCCTTTGAGTGAAAAAATTGCCCCTCTGGACCCTTTTGTATCTCTCCCCTCTCACCTTAAATCTATGTCCCCTCGTTATAGACTCCCCTACCTTTGGGAAAAGATTTTGACTATATACCTTATCTATGCCCCTCATTATTTTATAGACTTCTATAAGATCACCCCTTAACCTCCTACTCTCCAGGGAAAAAGTCCCAGTCTATCTAACCTCTCCCTATAAGTCAAACCATCAAGTCCCGGTAGCATCCTAGTAAATCTTTTCTGCACTCTTTCTAGTTTAATAATATCCTTTCTATAATAGGGTGACCAGAACTGTACACAGTATTCCAAGTGTGGCCTTACTAATGTCTTGTACAACTTCAACAAGACATCCCAACTCCTGTATTCAATGTTCTGACCAATGAAACCAAGCATGCCGAATGCCTTCTTCACCACCCTATCCACCTGTGACTCCACTTTCAAGGAGCTATGAACCTGTACTCCCAGATCTCTTTGTTCTATAACTCTCCCCAACGCCCTACCATTAACGGAGTAGGTCCTGGCCCGATTCGATCTACCAAAATGCATCACCTCACATTTATCTAAATTAAACTCCATCTGCCATTCATCGGCCCACTGACCCAATTTATCAAGATCCCGTTGCAATCCTAGATAACCTTCTTCACTGTCCACAATGCCACAAATCTTGGTGTCATCTGCAAACTTACTAACCATGCCTCCTAAATTCTCATCCAAATCATTAATATAAATAACAAATAACAGCGGACCCAGCACCGATCCCTGAGGCACACCGCTGGTCACAGGCCTCCAGTCTGAAAAACAACCCTCTACACCCACCCTCTGTGGTTTCTGGTACATCAGGAGGGGAGGGGTTGATGGTAGCTGTTGAAGAACCGTCGACTCAGCCCAGGCGGTCGGCCTCGGTAGTGGCCGTCCCTCTTGATGCCACACAATTACTGTGGCTTAAGGGTCATGGGCCGACTGTGGCGCTGAAAGATCAATCGCGGTCGCTGTAGTGACCCCCCTACCCCGAGCGCACTGGGTTTACCCAGCACCCAATCAGGGACAGTGAGGCCATTTTATTACCCTGGGTGTGAGGGGAGGAATCTCTCTGATGGACGGTTACCTTCCCGATATGACATGGGGTGTCTCGCTCCTGGAGCAGCTGCCAAAGCTTACGGAGGAGGTCCGAGTGTGATAGGAGCTTACCATCTGAAGAGCAGTATTCATTCTTAATATAAAGGAGCAGAGCTATAGCGGCATTGCACACATAACTATTGTCTGACCAAATGTTAGTTGTTTCATCCGCCGTATAATGAAGGGCCAGAATTACGACGATCGGCTCGCCCTGTTGGGAGGAGTGGAGAGGGACTTTAAACCCCATTGACCAATAGGGGGCATTCATGTCTACCATCGCACACCCAGTGTAAGCTTTTCCATCGATGTGATAGGATGATCCATCCACATATACACTGCGAGCGTCAGGGATAGGTTTTGACTCAATAAGACTTGCTGCTGGATCCAATCCGGTAATGGGCACTGGTGCAGGCTTCCCTCGTTTGCTAGTGCAAGTGGTAGGAGGATTGTTTGCTTAAGGGTTATTTCCAGATCCCGTTGGAGTAATTCTAACGTCCATTTGCTAATCAGCTGTTGAATGAACTGTTAATTTTGTTACAGAAGGCTGGGTTAAAAATAAACCCGAGGAAGGCGCAGCTCATGCGTGGGGCTCTGTTGAGGGGTAGCCTTATTCACCATCTGTAATCAATAGTGAGTCTCCAAGACTCATTCAGTGAGGCAATGACTGTTTGCAAATACGGAATACTCTCCCTTGGAATCGGATACTGCTTACAGGCTCGGTGTGGCGGACCATTAAATTGCACTACCCCAGCCATCTGTCCACAATCGTGTTTAGTTTTAGCGAATATGTCAGCATGTGTATTAATCAATTCCTGTACCTCAGGCAACTGGTGGGTCAGTAATCCCAGCTGCCCTGCCTTTTTGATGGCATGCACGGAGTGCATGTCCAAAATCTGGACTACGTCCTCCACCCCGATCCCATCCACATGCTATCATGATTGTAGTCTAAACTAACAGTCAGCACTCGCAGGGTGTCGCTCCCAAGGATGCCTCATTCATCGTTATAGGAACATAGGAACACGGGAACAGGAGTAGGCCATTTAGCCCCTCCACCATTTGATAAGATCATGGCTGATCTGTGATCTAACTCCATATACCCACCTTTGGCCCATATCCCTTAATACGCATACAGATGGGTTCTATCACCCGCACTGGTAAATCTCCTAGCATGATGTAAACACTGTCCCCCGGGTAGGCAAGTGTATGGGACTCCGTAATCCCTGTCACTGTGAAACTAATTTTTCCCCCAGAGAGGTGGGTCTCGGGGGAGGAGGAGTGCCCAATAGTTATGGAAGATCTGGTGTCAATCAATATTGTCTGCCGTACCCCTCCGGGCAAGGAGGCGGAAATCACGGGTCGGCCATGACCGTCCTGCTTGAACCTCACTCTCTCCATTGGGAGGGGGTGGGATCCTGTCATAAGGAAGGACGGGGTTCCGGCCGCGACTCCGTAATCTGGGCTACCGGACGCTCGTGCGTGCGAGTGGTTATTAAGGTCTGCACAATACTGGTCAGTTTTTCTATCCTATTATCTCCAGTGTCTGACCATGCCTTAGAATTAGGTGGCTTCTGGGCTCGATATTCACCTGGGTCTGGGTTTCCCTTGGTCATTTGATTTGATTTTGGGGTCTGGTTTACTCAAAGCCCTCCTGTTCTATCTCTCCCAGCACTGAAACGCTTATCACCTGGATAGTCTCTCGCTAAGTGCCCGGTGCCTCTACAATTATAGCGTACACAGTTAGGTCTGAGCGGTGGCGCAGAAGGGGTAGGACGTGGACCTTCTACTGTGTTAACAGGCCTGTCTGGGGAAAGCATATTGGCGGGTAGTACTTGCATCTGGGTTTTTGCATACTCCTAAGCCGACGTGGTTTGTTAGAGTATGGTGTCCCATGGTGACCGGTGGGTAGTAGTATGTCCCAGAGCTGATCGAAGCGATGGACAAATGTTGCTCAGGAATATTTTTTTAAACGCAACCTCATTTTTCCCATCTTGGTCATTCGCATTTGGGGTTCCCTGTGCCATGGTATATATGGCGTATAGTCGGTCTGCAAAAGCACAGGGCACCTCGCTGGGATTCTGCTTAGTCTGGGACATTTTAACTGGCAAATCCATAGAGTTCACCCCTAAAGCAGCTTGTATACTGCCTATAGTTTCTTCTAGGGTGTGGTTTTCCCTGAAGACGGTAAACGGTGAGGATGCCCGAACCTCTCTGGAAGGAGCGGTATCAGGATCTGTTTCATATCCGCATTTTCCAGCGTAGGGTGGTAGATCCGGAAACCAATCACCCTCTGTTTTAATTCGATTGGGCAAGTCTGCCTGGTCATTGGTCCCAACTGTTGAACACAGGTTTTTAACCCTTCAAAGTCCAAGGGCTGGGATTGTTCGATCGTACCCGCCCAGAGAGGTACCCCTGGTGGTAGTACCGGTGCCCCGGTGGGAGATGGTCCGTTGTTATCTGCTTCAGGTGGGCCCGCCTGTCCCTGATTCCCAGTGTGGGGAGCAGGGACAGGGTCCGGATACACCCGGGACCGAGTCACTATATTAACTGGATTCCCCTATATATCAGGAGGTGGACCGTTCACTCCGCCTTCCCCAGCCTCACTTCCCATTTTCCCCTCGATCTGAGTGACCGACACTAGTTTTACAGACAGTGGAGGAGGTTCCATTAATGGGAGCGGGGATACAGGGACTGACCGTGCCGACTATCCCAATGATAATTCTGCCCGGTGTCTCCTGCTATAACGGCCGCTAGCACAGCTTGTTCTACTCCTAGTCTGCTTTCTAGCTGTTGGATTCTGTCCTGGCCTGCTCGGTAGTCTGTCTTTCTATAGGGGCACTGAAGGACTTCTCGCAAAGCACCTCTTGCATCCTCTAAGTTTTTAATGAGACGAGTATTAACTTTCATTACAGTTTCTAGCTGGCATCGTGTTTATTCTAAATGATGTAATGCTGACCCAGCATGTACAGCATTAACACTTTGATGTTGCATGATTGCAGCTGCCGATGCAACTTGGTATTCTAAACTGTCAATCTGACTATCCTTCTCGGCAAGTTCTTTTTTATGCCGTTCTAATTGCTCCTCCTGTACCATTTTATGCCGTTCGAACTGATCATCAATCTGGCTATCTTTCTCGGCAAGTTCTTTCTGCTGCCGTTTTAACTGGTCATCCTGTACCATTAATCATGTCTCTCACCCTTTAGAAGTTACATTCCAAGTAACTCCTGTTACCATCCGTGCCTTGTTGTTATAGACCTAATGGTACCTTATCTTAATCATTGCCGGCCTTCACAGGACACAGTTTGTATAAACAGACTTCTATTCACTAGCTTGTGGGGGCTCGAGATAGAGGGGCCTGAGCCTGGGTTACTCCTTGATTTATTTCACCTCCCATCCTCCCTCAGTACCTGTGATTTTCCCCAAGATCTGTTAATTGTCAATTCAATGCTGTCAGCATTCTGTTAGTTTTAATTGCAAACTCGACTATAATAACCATCATGCATCCTTCTCGGCCCACAGCCCTTTCTTATTAAACACACGTTACATGGTTCATACTATATTAATACACAGTACAGTTTACATTTATAGATACATAGATTCATAGCACATTTTGTTCTACTTCTACGATTGATTATAATTATACTAAATTATATGTTATTGGATTAATTCTTACAACTTGTCTGCCCATTCCACCAGCCTGTCTATATCCTCTTGAAGTCTATCACTATCCTCCTTACTGTTTACTACACTTCCAAGTTTTGTGGTATCTGCAAATTTTGAAATTGTGCCCTGTACATCCAAGCCCAAGTCATTAATATATATCAAGAAAAGCAGTGGTCCCAGCACCGACCCCTGGTGAACACCACTGTACACCTCTCTCCAGTACTTCACCACTACTCTCTGTTTCCTGTCACTTAATTCTGTATCCATGCTACTACTGCCCCCTTTATTCGAAGTGACTGCTAATTAGGAACATAAGAACATAGGAACAGGAGTAGGCCATTCAGCCCCTCATGCCTGCTCCGCCATTTGATAAGATCATGGCTGATCTGTGATCTAACTCCATATACCTGCCTTTGGCCCATATCCCTTAATACCTTTGGTTGCCAAAAAGCTATCTATCTCACATTTAAATTTAGCAATTGAGCTAGTATCAATTGCCGTTTGCGGAAGAGAGTTCCAAACTTCTACCACCCTTTGTGTGTAGAAATATTTCCTAATCTCACTCCTGAAAGGTCTGGCTCTAATTTTTAGACTGCGCCCTCTACTCCTAGAATCCCCAACCAACGGAAATAGTTTCTCTCTATCCACCCTATCCGTTCCCCTTAATATCTTATAAACTTTGATCAGATCACCCCTTAACCTTCGAAACTCTAGAGAATACAACCCCAATTTGTGTAATCTCTCCTTGTAACTTAACCCTTGAAGTCCGGGTATCATTCTAGTAAACCTACGCTGCACTCCCTCCAAAGCCAATATGTCCTTCCGAAGGTGCGGTGCCCAGAACTGCTCACAGTACTCCAGGTGTGGTCTAACCAGGGTTTTGTATAGCTGCAGCATAACTTCTGCCCCCTTGTACTCTAGTCCTCCAGATATAAAGGCCAGCATTCCATTAGCCTTCTTGATTATTTTCTGCACCTGTTCATGACACTTCAATGATCTATGTACCTGAATCCCTAAGTCCCTTTGGACATCCACAGTTTTTAACTTTTTAACCATTTAGAAAGTACCCTGTTCTATCCTTTTTTGATCCAAAGTGGATGACCTCACATTTGTCTACATTGAATTCCATTTGCCACAGTTTTGCCCATTCACCTAATCTATCAATATCGCTTTGTAATTTTATGTTTTCATCTACACTGCTTACAATGCCACCAATCTTTGTGTCATCGGCAAACTTAGATATGAAACTTTCTATGCCTTCATCTAAGTCGTCAATAAATATTGTGACTAATTGAGGCCCCAAGACAGATCCCTGCGGGACTCCACTAGTCACATCCTGCCAATGTGAATACTTACCCATTATCCCTACTCTCTGTCGCCTTTCGCTCAGCCAATTTCCTAACTAAGTCCGTACTTTTCCCTCGATTCCATGAGCTTCTAATTTAGCTAACAGTCTCTGATGTGGGACCTTATCAATTGCCTTCTGGAAGTCCATATAAATAATATCCATTGACATTCCCCTGTCCACTACTTTAGTCACCTCTTCGAAAAATTCAATCAGGTTTGTCAGGCACGACCTACCTTTCACAAATCAATGCTGGCTCTCTCTGATTAACTGAAAGTTCTCGAGGTGTTCAGTCACCCTATCCTTAATTATAGGCTCCAGCATTTTCCCCACAACAGATGTTAGGCTAACTGGTCTATAATTCCCCGGTTTCCCTCTCTCTCCTTTCTTAAAAAGCAGAGTGACATGTGCAATGTTCCAATCTAGAGGGACAGTTCCTTAATCTAGAGAACTTTGAAAGATTATAGTTAGGGCATCTGCAATGTGCTCACCTACTTCCTTTAAAACCCTGGGATGGAAACCATCTGGTCCTGGCCATTTGTCACTCTTTAGTGCTATTATTTTCTTCATTACTGTTGCTTTACTTATGTCAATTTTATCGAGTCCCTGTCCCCGATTCAATATAAGTTTTCTTGGGATTTCCGGCATGCTATCCTCTTTTTCTACTGTAAATACTGACGCAAAGAATTCTGTCCCGGATTATCGTTTCTAAAAGATTCCCCACCTCTGAGGTTAAACTGAGTGGCCTGTAGTTGCTGGGTTTATCCTTACACCCTTTTCTGAACATGGGTGTAACATTTGCAATTCTCCAGTCCTCTGGCACCACTCCCGTATCTATGGATGTTTGGAAGATTATGGCCACTACCTCCGCAATTTCTACCCTTACTTCCCTCAGCAACCTAGGATGCATCCCATCCAGACCGGGTGACTTATCTACTTTAAGTACAGCTAGCCTTTCTAGTACCTCTTCTTTATCAATTTTTTAGCCGGGGCTTTTCCTAATTGAGCTATCCTATGTTTACAATGGGAATAAGATATTTCTGGCCCTTTACAGCTTTCTTTGTTGGTGCTCATCTGTACTCGCATGAATTCCTTTCGGTCGTCCCTCTCTAACACTTCCAGCACACTTTGTTCCATTACCTCACAGCTTTGACTTCTTTCTTTCAAAGCATCCACACAGATAACATTATTTGCCCTAGCCAACGTAAGATGCTCTAACAACTGCCCCTTCTACTCCTGTTCCTTCTTAAAAACATCTTTCAACCCCTTACAATATTTCTTTAGGTTAGCTACTTCTGTTTCTAACCCTTGCTTTTCCTTCTCATCACTTTTGTTTGCAGATGGTATATAGTCATATTTCAGTCTGTTTTGTTAGGTTTCCTTGGTAACTCCATTGCAATGTATTTTTGAATTGCCACTTCCATTGTTATATTTCACCTGTCTCTACCTGTTTCTGATTCTCAAATGTTGTACCTTAACCTTCCTATTATACCTTCCACCCATCCCTTCCCAGAAAACTATGTTTCTATCTAAATGTTAGCTCCAGTATCGTTCTGTAATACCTTCCACCCACAGAAGACTATGTATCTGATGAACGTCAGCTCCAGTATTGTTTTCACTTGTTCTGCTAGGACACGATATTTTCACTTTCTTTGTCTGACTATGTCAGGGTCCCATCTGGGGTGCCATTAATTGTAGAGAATTCCTTATTTTGTGTGATTCTTGGACACTGGATTAATAGTCAAGCAAAGAAAGTCACCCTCACTCACGGTAGTTTCGTTAATTGTTTAATGATGTTATCATTCATACAAGCATTCATGAAGCAAAATCAAACCATACAAATTACTTTCCTTTATAAAATCCCGCTTTACTCTTAATAATTTGCAACTTTATTATGTAATGACTTAATAATTCGTACACACATCAGGCAAATCATTAATACATATAAAACCTTCAAACCAAGGATTTTGCTCATCGGGCCTGAAGGTTGATCACTCTTCAGTACTTGAGATCCTCGTCTTCTTGCGTGATGTTCAACCACTTTGTGCATTCCTTGTGACTGCTGGGTGGTGAAGAGACTGTTCTTCTCCCAAAGTCTTCTTTTTACATTATTTTTTTACCAATAGGACGTAGGATTGGGGAGGGTCATTCTTTTTGTCCAATCACTCCCTGTCGCAGTACAATGTCTCCGATCCCGAAATTCAAACTGCTCCAATGCCATCAGCGTCAGTGAGGGATAAACAGGATTTGTGAGAACACAGTTTACCACATTACTGTGTTTTCAGGTTTTCAAATGTCTTTGGTTAAAAGGGGTACAGTCAACCCTTTCATTCAAATATTGTTTGTTCAAGGGGTTTTGAACCCCACAGTATCGCGCTTTGGATTCAGCCTGCCTGTCTCTCCCTGACAAGCCGCAACGGCAGCGAAACCTGTCGGAGTGGTTCCGAGAAGGAACGTGATACAGAATCGGTTTATACCCCTGAGGGGCAAGAAAAACAACCATGGACAACTAAAGAGGTAAGGGACAGTATAAGACATAAGGAAAGGGCATACAAAAAGGCAAAAAATGGCACAGATCCTGGCGAATGGGAAAGATACATAGAATCATAGAATCATAGAAGTTACAACATGGAAATGGGCCCTTCGGCCCAACATGTCCATGTCGCCCAGTTTATACCACTAAGCTAGTCCCAATTGCCTGCACTTGGCCCATATCCCTCTATACCCATCTTACCCATGTAACTGTCCAAATGCTTTTTAAAAGACAAAATTGTACCCGCCTCTACTACTGCCTCTGGCAGCTCGTTCCAGACACTCATCACCCTTTGAGTGAAAAAATTGCCCCTCTGGACCCTTTTGTATCTCTCCCCTCTCACCTTAAATCGATGTCCCCTCGTTATAGACTCCCCTACCTTTGGGAAAAGATTTTGACTATCTACCTTATCTATGCCCCTCATTATTTATAGACTTCTATAAGATCACCCCTTAACCTCCTACTCTCCAGGGAAAAAAGTCCCAGTCTGTCTAACCTCTCCCTATAAGTCAAACCATCACGTCCCGGTAGCATCCTAGTAAATCTTTTCTGCACTCTTTCTAGTTTAATAATATCCTTTCTATAATAGGGTGACCAGAACTGTACACAGTACTCCAAGTGTGGCCTCACCAATGCCCTGTACAACTTCAACAAGACATCCCAACTCCTGCATTCAATGTTCTGACCAATGAAACCAAGCATGCCGAATGCCTTCTTCACCACCCTATCCACCTGTGACTCCACTTTCAAGGAGCTATGAACCTGTACTCCTAGATCTCTTTGTTCTATAACTCTCCCCAACGCCCTACCATTAACGGAGTAGGTCCTGGCCCGATTCGATCTCCCAAAATGCATCACCTCACATTTATCTAAATTAAACTCCATCTGCCATTCATCGGCCCACTGACCCAATTTATCAAGATCCCGTTGCAATCCTAGATAACCTTCTTCACTGTCCACAATGCCACAAATCTTGGTGTCATCTGCAAACTTACTAACCATGCCTCCTAAATTCTCATCCAAATCATTAATATAAATAACAAATAACAGCGGACCCAGCACCGATCCCTGAGGCACACCGCTGGACACAGGCATCCAGTTTGAAAAACAACCCTCTACAACCACCCTCTGTCTTCTGTCGTCAAGCCAATTTTGTATCCAATTGGCTACCTCACCTTGGATCCCATGAGATTTAACCTTATGCAACAACCTACCATGCGGTACCTTGTCAAAGGCTTTGCTGAAGTCCATGTAGACCACGTCCACTGCACAGCCCTCATCTATCTTCTTGGTTACCCCTTCAAAAAACTCAATCAAATTCGTGAGACATGATTTTCCTCTCACAAAACCATGCTGACTGTTCCTAATTAGTCCCTGCCTCTCCAAATGCCTGTAGATCCTGTCCCTCAGAATACCCTCTAACAACTTGCCCACTACAGATGTCAGGCTCACCGGTCTGTATTTCCCAGGCTTTTCCCTGCCGCCCTTCTTAAACAAAGGCACAACATTTGCTACCCTCCAATCTTCAGGCACCTCACCTGTAGTGGTGGATGATTCAAATATCTCTGCTAGGGGACCCGCAATTTCCTCCCTAACCTCCCATAACATCCTGGTATACATTTCATCAGGTCCCGGAGATTTATCTACCTTGATGCGCGTTAAGACTTCCAGCACCTCCCTCTCTGTAATATGTACAGTCCTCAAGACATCACTATTTATTTCCCCAAGTTCCCTAACATCCATGCCTTTCTCAATACAAAGATCAACAAAACAGATAGTAAGAGCTACAGAAAGAGAGTATGAAAAGAAACTTGCAAGGGATATCAAAACCAATACAAAGAACTTTTATCGTTACATTAGGAAAAAGAGAGTGGTCAGAGGCAGTGTTGGCCCCTTAAAAACTGAAAGTGGGGATATTGTCATTGACAATGGGGAAATGGCGGACATGTTGAACAATTACTTTGCGTCAGTATTTACAGTTGAAAAAGAGGATAGCATGCCGGAAATCCCAGGAAAACTAGTATTGAATCGGGTACAGGGACTCGATAAAATTAATATAAGTAAAGCAACAGTAATGAAGAAAATAATAGCACTAAAGAGTGACAAATGGCCAGGACCAGATGGTTTCCATCCCAGGGTTTTAAAGGAAGTAGGTGAGCACATTGCAGATGCGCTAACTATAATCTTTCAAAATTTTCTAGATTCAGGATCTGTCCCTCCAGATTGGAAAATTGCACATGTCACTCCACTTTTTAAGAAAGGAAAGAGAGGGAAACCGAGGAATTATAGACCAGTTAGCCTAACATCTGTTGTGGGGAAAATGCTGGAGTCTATAATTAAGGATAGGGTGACTGAACACCTCGAGAATTTTCAGTTAATCAGAGAGAGCCAGCATGGATTTGTGAAAGGTAGGTCGTGCCTGACAAACCTGATTGAATTTTTTGAAGAGGTGACTAAAGTAGTGGACAGGGGAATGTCAATGGATGTTATTTATATGGACTTCCAGAAGGCATTTGATAAGGTCCCACATAAGAGACTGTTAGCTAAGATAGAAGCCCATGGAATCAAGGGAAAAGTACGGACTTGGTTAGGAAGTTGGCTGAGCGAAAGGTCACAGTGAGTAAGGATAATGGGAAGGTACTCACATTGGCAGGATGTGACTGGTGGAGTCACGCAGGGATCTGTCTTGGGGCCTCAATTATTCACAATATTTATTAACTTTACTTAGATGAATGTAAGGAATCTTACAACACCAGGCTTCAGTCCAACTGTTTTATTTGAAAATCACAAGCTTTCGGAGGCTTTCTCCTTCGTCAGGTGAGCGAGTGTGGGATTCCATGGGAGGTTACCGCATTTATATTCAGAGAACAATACCTGGTGATTAAAGATAATCTTTCCAACTGCCCGTTGTCAAGGCAATCAAAGTGTTCAGACAGAGTGATGTTACCTACAGGAGCACCGAATACACAAACGGCCAGAACACAAAACAGAGAGAGAGAGGGAGAGAAACATCCGAAAGGAAGAGAAAGACAGAGAATGACCCGTTGTGTTAAAAACAGATAACTTTTAATCGCTGGTGGGGTTACGTGTAGCATCACATGAACCCAAGATCCCGGTTGAGGCCGTCCTCATGGGTGCGGAACTTGGCTATCAATTTCTGTTCGACGATTTTGCGTTGTCGTGTGTCTCGAAGGCCGCCTTGGAGAACGCTTACCCGAAGATCAGTGGCTGAATGTCCTTGACTGCTGAAGTGTTCCCCGACTGGGAGGGAACCCTCCTGTCTGGCGATTGTTGCGCGGTGTCCGCTCATCCGTTGTCGCAGTGTCTGCACGGTCTCGCCAATGTACCATGCTCTGGGGCATCCTTTCCTGCAACGTATGAGGTAGACAACGTTGGCCGAGTCACAGGAGTATGAACCATGTACCTGGTGGGTGGTGTCCTCTCGTGTGATGGTGGTGTCTGTGTCGATGATCTGGCATGTCTTGCAGAGGTTGCCGTGGCAGGGTTGTGTGGTGTCGTGGACGCTGTTCTCCTGCAAGCTGGGTAATTTGCTGTGAACGATGGTCTGGTTGAGGTTGGGTGGCTGTTTGAAGGCGAGTAGTGGAGGTGTGGGGATGGCCTTAGCGAGGTGTTCATCATCATCGATGACATGTTGAAGGCTGCGGAGAATATGCCGTAGTTTCTCCGCTCCGGGGAAGTACTGGACGACGAAGGGTACTCTGTTGGTTGCGTCCCGTGTTAGTCTTCTGAGGAGATCGATGCGATTTTTCGCTGTGGCCCGTCGGAACTGTCGATCGACAAGTCGAGCGTCATATCTCGTTCTTACGAGGGCGTCTTTCAGCGTCTGTAGGTGTCCATCGCGTTCCTCCTCGTCTGAGCAGATCCTGTGTATTCGCAGGGCCTGTCCATAGGGGATGGCCTCTTTGACGTGGTTAGGGTGGGAGCTGGAAAAGTGGAGCATCGTGAGGTTGTCCGTGGGCTTGCGGTAGAGTGAGGTGCTGAGGTGCCCGTCTTTGATGAAGATTCGTGTGTCCAAGAAAGAAACCGATTCTGAGGAGTAGTCCATGGTGAGCTTGATGGTGGGATGGAACTTGTTGATGTTATCGTGTAGTCACTTCAGTGATTCTTCGCCATGGGTCCATAGGAAGAAAATGTCGTCGATGTATCTGGTGTATAGCGTTGGTTGGAGGTCCTGTGCAGTGAAGAAGTCGTGCTCGAACTTGTACATGAAAATGTTGGCGTTTTGGGGTGCGAGTTTGGTCCCCATGGCTGTTCCGTGTGTTTGGGTAAAGAACTGGTTGTCGAAGGTGAAGACATTGTGATCCAGGATGAAGCGGATGAGTTGTAGGATGGCGTCTGGAGATTGGCTGTTGTTGGTGTTGAGTACTGATAAGCGATGCCGTCATCGTGGGGTATACTGGTATAACACGGGACGCAACCAACAGAGTACCCTTCGTCGTCCAGTACTTCCCCGGAGCGGAGAAACTATGCCATGTTCTCCGCAGCCTTCAACATGTCATCGATGATGACGAACACCTCGCTAAGGCCATCCCCACACCTCCACTACTCACCTTCAAACAGCCACCCAACCTCAAACAGACCATCGTTCACAGCAAATTACCCAGCTTTCAGGAGAACAGCGTCCACGACACCACACAACCCTGCCACAGCAACCTCTGCAAGACATGCCAGATCATTGACACAGACACCACCATCACACGAGAGGACACCACCCACCAGGTACATGGTTCATACTCCTGTGACTCGGCCAACGTTGTCTACCTCATACGTTGCAGGAAAGGATGCCCCGGAGCATGGTACATTGGCGAGACCATGCAGACACTGCGACAACGGATGAACGGACACCGCGCAACAATCGCCAGACAGGAGGGTTCCCTCCCAGTCGGGGAACACTTCAGCAGTCAAGGACATTCAGCCACCGATCTTTGGGTAAGCGTTCTCCAAGGCGGCCTTCGAGACACACGACAACGCAAAATCGTCGAACAGAAATTGATAGCCAAGTTCTGCACCCATGAGGACGGCCTCAACCGGGATCTTGGGTTCATGTGACGCTACATGTAACCCCACCAGCGAAAAAAGTTATCTGTTTTTAACACAATGGGTCATTCTCTGTCTTTCTCTTCCTTTCGGATGTTTCTCTCCCTCTCTCTCTCTCTGTTTTGTGTTCTGGCCGTTTGTGTATTCGGTGGTCCTGTAGGTAACATTACTCTGTCTGAACACTTTGATTGCCTTGACAACGGGCAGTTGGAAAGATTATCTGTAATCACCAGGTATTGTTCTCTGAATATAAATACGGTAACCTCCCATGGAATCCCACACTCGCTCACCTGACGAAGGAGAAAGCCTCCGAAAGCTTGTGATTTTCAAATAAAACAGTTGGACTATAACCTGGTGTTGTAAGATTCCTTACATTTGTCAACCCCAGTCCATCACCGGCATCTCCACATCATTACTTAGACGAAGGCATAGAAAGTCTCATATCTAAGTTTGCCGATGACACAAAGATTGGTGGTATTGTAAGCAGTGTAGATGAAAACATAAAATTACAAAGCGATATTGATAGATTAGGTGAATGGGCAAAACTGTGGCAAATGGAATTCAATGTAGACAAATGTGAGGTCATCCACTTTGGATCAAAAAAGGATAGAACAGGGTACTTTCTAAATGGTTAAAAAGTTAAAAACAGTGGATGTCCAAAGGGACTTCGGGGTTCAGGTACATAGATCATTGAAGTGTCATGAACAGGTGCAGAAAATAATTAATAAGGCTAATGGAATGCTGGCCTTTATATCTAGAGGACTAGAGTACAAGGGGGCAGAAGTTATGCTGCAGCTATACAAAACCCTGGTTAGACCACACCTGGAGTACTGTGAGCAGTTCTGGGCACCGCACCTTCGGAAGGACATGTTGGCCTTGGAGGGAGTGCAGCGTAGGTTTACTAGAATGATACCCAGACTTCAAGGGTTAAGTTACGAGGAGAGATTACACAAATTGGGGTTGTATTCTCTAGAGTTTCGAAGGTTAAGGGGTGATCTGATCGAAGTTTATAAGATATTAAGGGGAACGGATAGGGTGGATAGAGAGAAACTATTTCCGCTGGTTGGGGATTTTAGGAGCAGGGGGCACAGTCTAAAAATTAGAGCCAGATCTTTCAGGAGTGAGATTAGAAAACATTTCTACACCATAAAGGGTGTAGAATTTTGGAACTCTCTTCCGCAAACGGCAATTGATACTAGCTCAATTGCTAAATTTAAATGTGAGATAGATAGCTTTTTGGTAATCAAAGGTATTAAGGGATATGGGCCAAAGACGGGTATATGGAGTTAGATCACAGATCAGCCATGATCTTATCAAATGGCGGAGCAGGCATGAGGGGCTGAATGGCCTACTCCTGTTCCTATGTTCCTATGTTCCTAGCAGTGGATGGTTCCTAATGCTCAAGGTCAAGGTACATTCATTTTGACAGCAGGAACAATCTGAAGTGTGGGCAAGCAATCCCAAGAGACAGGTAACACTGGGAGGGCCTGTTCCCCTCTCTGCTTGCCAAATCAAACCTAGCCCTAACCTTAATTCTCTAACTGAGTGTCTGCCAATCTGGCAGAAAAGGGTTTTTTGTACAGCTGAAGGCAAACCACTCGTGCATCAGGCGGAGTTAGATGCCATATAGAATAGCTTGAGGAGCGACCTGGGCAAATAGCCATCTGCAAAGTCAAAGCACACCAAGAAGATGGCACCAATTTGCACGGTGATCACAGCGACCTGGTCGATCAGCTAGCCAGTAAAGCAGCCGTATCCGGTACCCCTTGGGTACTCTTGGTGGAGCTGCTGGGAACTGCTGACAGGACCAAACCTGACGTTATGGATCGCAAGGCCTGACTTAAAGACATACAACTTACGAGAGATGCTGTCCAAAATGGTGCCCTTAAAGAACATGAGAACATAAGAACTAGGAGCAGGAGTAGGCCATATGGCCCCTCGAACCTGCCCCACCAGTCAATCAGATCATGGCTGGTCTTATAGGAACATAGGAACATAGGAACAGGAGTAGGCCATTCAGCCCCTCGTGCCTGCTCTGCCATTTGATAAGATCATGGCTGATCTGTGATCTAACTCCATATACCTGCCTTTGGCCCATATCCCTTCATACCTTTGGTTGCCAAAAAGCTATCTATCTCACATTTAAATTTAAGGACTTGCACAACACCAGGCTATAGTCCAACGGTTTTATTTTAAATCACAAGCTTTCGGAGCTTTCCTCCTTCGTCAGGTGAATGAAGGGATTCTAAAAACGCATAGCATATATAGTCAGAGAACAATGCCTGGTGATTACAGATAATCTTTCCAACTGCCCCCTATAACACCTCGGCTGGGAGACGATCACAGCAATCAAAGGTGTCGTTGGTGTTCAGATAGGTTAGCCACGGAAAACATTACATCCCAGAATACTGAATACACAATGGGTCAGGTCACAAAGACAGAGAGAGAAAGAGACCCGAAAGGCAGAGAGAGAGAGAGAATGTCCAGTTGTATTAAGAACAGACAACTTTTTTTCGCTGGTGGGGTTACATGTAGCGTCACATGAACCCAAGATCCTGGTTGAGGCCATCTTCATGGGTGCGGAACTTGGCTATCAATTTCTGCTCGATGATTTTGTGTTGTCGTGTGTCTCGAAGGCCGCCTTGGAGAACGCTTACCCGAAGATCGGAGGCTGAATGTCCTTGACTGCTGACGTGTTCCCCGGCTGGGAGGGAACCCTCCTGTCTGGCGATTGTTGTGCGGTGTCCGTTCATCCATTGTCGCAGTGTCTGCATGGTCTCGCCAATGTACCATGCTCCGGGGCATCCTTTCCTGCAACGTATGAGGTAGACAACGTTGGCCAAGTCACAGGAGTATGAACCATGTACCTGGTGGGTGGTGTCCTCTCGTGTGATGGTGGTATCTGTGTCGATGATCTGGCATATCTTGCAGAGGTTACCGTGGCAGGGTTGTGTGGTGTCGTGGACGCTGTTCTCCTGAAAGCTGGGTAATTTGCTGTGAACGATGGTCTGTTTGAGGTTAGGTGGCTGTTTGAAGGTGAGTAGTGGAGGCGTGGGGATGGCCTTAGTGAGGTGTTCGTCGTCATCGACAACATGTTGAAGGCTGCGGAGAACATGGCGTAGTTTCTCCGCTCCGGGGAAGTACTGGACGACGAAGAGTACTCTGTTAGTTGCGTCCCGTGTTTGTCTTCTGAGGAGGTCTATGCTATTTTTCGCTGTGGCCCGTCGGAACTGTCGATCGACGAGTTGAGCGTCATATCCCATTCTTACGAGGGCGTCTTTCAGCGTCTGTAGGTGTCCATTGTGTTCCTCCTCGTCTGAGCAGATCCTGTGTATTCGCAGGGCCTGTCCCTGGGGAAGGCCTCTTTGACGTGGTTAGGGTGGAAGCTGGAAAAGTGGAGCATCGTGAGGTTGTCCGTGGGCTTGCGGTAGAGTGAGGTGCTGAGGTGCCCGTCTTTGATGGAGATTCGTGTGTCCAAGAATGAAACCGATTCTGAGGAGTAGTCCATGGTGAGTTTCATGGTGGAATGGAACTTGTTGATGTCATCGTGTAGTCTCTTCAGTGATTCTTCGCCGTGGGTCCATAGGAAGAAAATGCCATCGATGTATCTGGTGTATAGCATTGGTTGGAGGTCCTGTGCAGTGAAGAAGTCGTGCTCGAACTTGTGCATGAAAATGTTGGCGTATTGGGGTGCGAATTTGGTCCCCATGGCTGTTCCGTGTGTTTGGGTAAAGAACTGGTTGTCGAAGGTGAAGACATTGTGATCCAGGATGAAGCGGATGAGTTGTAGGATGGCGTCTGGAGATTGGCTGTTGTTGGTGTTGAGTACTGAGGCTGTTGCAGCGATGCCGTCATCGTGGGGGATACTGGTGTAGAGTGCTGAGACGTCCATCGTAGTGAGAAGTGTTCCTGGTTCAACAGGTCCGAGGGTGCTGAGTTTTTGTAGGAAGTCTGTAGTGTCGCGACAGAAGCTGGGGGTTCCCTGTACGATGGGTTTCAGGATGCCCTCGACGTATCCGGAGAGGTTCTCACACAGGGTTCCGTTGCCTGATACGATAGGACGTCCGGGTGTGTTGGCTTTGTGTATCTTTGGGAGGCAGTAGAAGTCTCCCATGCTGGGGAGTACGTGGGATGAGAGTGCGTAGGATGCTTTGAAGGTCTGGATCGAAGGTCTTGATCAGTTTGTTGAGCTGGTGGGTGTGTTCTTTGGTCGGATCTGCGGGTAACTGTCTGTAGTGTTCCTGGTTGTCCAGTCGTCGGTATGCTTCTTTGCAATAGTCCGTTCTGTTCTGTATGACGATGGCTCCTCCTTTGTCCGCTGGTTTGATGACGATGTTGCGGTTGGTCTTGAGAGCGTCGATGGCGTTGCGTTGTGCTCGGGTGACATTCTGGACTGTCTTGTCAGTGCGGCTGATGAATCTGGTGTTGACGCATCTCTTGACAGCTTGAGCATACATATCAAGCTTAGGGCAGCGACCCTCCAGAGGAGTCCAATTTGACTCTTTCTTCTTCGGTTGCTGTACCGCGGATCCCTCTGTCTACTGTTCCGGATCGTTGATTGTCTCATTGGGTTCGCTGCTGAAATCTTGGGATTTGTGGAAGAATTCCTGGAGCCTCATTCTCCTGATGAATTCCTCTGTGTCCGCCGTGAGACCGATGGGGTCCATTTTGGTGGTGGGGCAGAAATTGAGCCCTCGGCTGAGAACTTCAATTTCGTCTGGTTGAAGGGTGTGGTCGGACAAATTGACGATAGACTTCCCCATGGTTGCAACCGTGGTACCGGGGGAGGCTTAGTTGATGCTGGTGGTGATGCCGAGTTTCTCAAGCTTCCTGCTCTTGGTTTTCATGTAGGCAGCGTAGTTCCGTTGCCTTGTTTGTTTGGCAGTGTCTCGTAGCTGGTCTGCTGTGCCCTGAGTACAGGTTGAGAGTATGGACTCTGTCTTGGTTTCGAGGTTGCGGCGTCTGCTGTAGAGTTGGTGTACGAGATGGTTGTGGAGTGTGCGAGAGGTACGGCGGCAGAGTCTCTCAGTGTAGTCTGAGTTGTATGTCGACTTGAGTGGGTTTGTGATCTGTACTGACTATATATGCTATGCGTTTTTAGAATCCCTTCGCTCACCTGACGAAGGAGGAAAGCTCCGAAAGCTTGTGATTTAAAATAAAACTGTTGGACTATAACCTGGTGTTGTGCAAGTCCTTACATTTGTCCACCCCAGTCCATCACCGGCATCTCCACATCATTTAAATTTAGCAATTGAGCTAGTATCAATTGCCGTTTGAGGAAGAGAGTTCCTAACTTCTACCACCCTTTGTGTGTAGAAGTGTTTTCTAATCTCGCTCCTGAAAGGTCTGGCTCTAATTTTTAGGCTGTTCCCCCTACTCCTAGAATCCCCAACCAGCAGAAATAGTTTCTCTCTATCAACCCTATCCGTTCCCCTTAATATCTTATAAACTTCGATCAGATCACCCCTTAACCTTCGAAACTCTAGAGAATACAACCCCAATTTGTGTAATCTCGCCTCGTAACTTAATCCTTGAAGTCCGGGTATCATTCTAGTAAACCTACGCTGCACTCCCTCCAAGGCCAAGATGTCCTTCCGAAGGTGCGGTGCCCAGAACTGCTCACAGTACTCCAGGTGTGGTCTAACCAGGGTTTTGTATAGCTGCAGCATAACTTCTGCTTCCTTGTACTCCAGTCCTCTAGATATAAAGGCCAGCATTCCATTAGCCTTCTTGATTATTTTCTGCACCTGTTCATGACACTTCAATGATCTATGTACCTGAACCCCAAAGTCCCTTTGGACATCCACTGTTTTCAACTTTTTAACCATTTAGAAAGTACCCTGTTCTATCCTTTTTTGATCCAAAGTGGATGACCTCACATTTGTCTACATTGAATTCCATTTGCCACAGTTTTGCCCATTCACCTAATCTATCAATATCGCTTTGTAATTTTATGTTTTCATCTACACTGCTTACAATGCCACCAATCTTTGTGTCATCGGCAAACTTAGATATGAGACTTTCTATGCCTTCATCTAAGTCGTCAATAAATATTGTGACTAATTGAGGCCCCAAGACAGATCCCTGCGGGACTCCACTAGTCACATCCTGCCAATGTGAATACTTACCCATTATCCCTACTCTCTGAGCCTTTTGCTCAGCCAATTTCTTAACCAAGTCCATACTCTTCCCTTGATTCCATGGGCTTCTAATTTAGCTAACAGTCTCTTATGTGGGACCTTATCAAATGCCTTCTGGAAGTCCATATAAATAACATCCATTGACATTCCCCTGTCCACTACTTTAGTCACATCTTCAAAAAATTCAATCAGGTTTGTCAGGCATGACCTACCTTTCACAAATCCATGCTGGCTCTCTGATTAACTGAAAATTCTCGAGATGTTCAGTCATCCTACCCTTAATTGTAGACTCCAGCAATTATAGACTCCAGTAACTTCCCCACAACAGATGTTATGCTAACTGGTCTATAATTCCCCAGTTTCCCTCTCTCTCTTCAACCTCATCTCCACTTACCTGCCCGATCACTTGATTTCCCCTAGATTTCAAAAATGTATTCATCTCAGCCTTGAATATACTTAACGACTCAGCATCCACAGCTCTCCAGGGTAGAGAATTCCAAAGATTCACAACCCTCTGAGTGAAGAAATTCCTCCTCATCTCAGTCATAAGTGGCCGACCCCTTATCCTGAGTCTGTGCCCTCTGGTTCTGAACTCTCCAGCCAGATGAAACAATCTCTCAGCATCTACCCTGTCAAGCCCCCTCAGAATCTTATATGTTTCAATGAGATCACCTCTCATTCTTCTAAACTCCAGAGAGAATTGGCCCATTCTACTCAACCTCTCCTCATAGGACAACCCTCTCATCCCAGGAATTAATCTAGTGAACCTTCGTTGCACCGCCTCTAAGGCAAGTACATCCTTCCTTAGATAAGGATGCTAAAACTGTACGCAGTACTCCAGGTCTTACTAAAGCCCTGTACAACTGTAGTAAAATTTCCTTCCTCTTGTACTCCAAACATGCTAAACTTCATAATTGCCTGCTGTACCCGCATGCTAACTTTTTGTGTTTTTTGTACCAGGACCCCCATTCTCTCTGAACACCAACATTTAATAGTTTCTCACCATTTAAAAATACTCTTTTTTAATTCTTCCTACCAAAGTGAATAATCTCACATTTCCCCACATTTTACGCCATCTGCCACCTTCTTGCCCACTCACTTAACCTGTCTCTATCCCTTTGCAGACTCTGTCCTCCTCGCTGCTTACTTTCCCACCAGCTTTGTATCATCTTGGATACATTACACCCTTCATCCAAGTCATTAACTTAGATTGCAAATAGCTGAGGCCTAAGCACCGATCCTTGCGGTACCCCACTGGTTACAGCCCGCCAACCTGAAAATGACCTGTTTATCCCTAGTCTCTGTTTTCTGTCCGTTAACCAATCGTCTTTCCATGATAATATGTTACCCCCAACCCCATGAGCCCTAATCTTGTGTAACAACCTGTTATGTGGCACCTTATCGAATGCCTTTTGAAAATCCAAATATACGACATCCACTGGTTCCCTTTTATCTACCCTGCTAGTTACATCCTCAATAAACTGTAATAAATTTGTGAAACATGATTGCCCTTTCATAAAACTATTTTGAATCTATCTAATCATATTATGATGTTCTAAGTGCCCTGTTACCCCTTCCTTAATAATGGATTCTTGCATTTTCCTGAAGACCGATGTCAGGCTAACTGGCCTGTGGTTCCCCGTTTTCTCCCTCCCTCCTTGAATAACGGGGTTACATTTGCTACCTTCCAATCCACTGGGAATGTTCTAGAATCTAGGGAATTTTGGAAGATCATAACCAATGCATCCACTATCTCTGCAGCCACCTCTTTTAGAACCCTTGGATGTAGCCCATCAGGTCCAGGGGATTTATTGGCTTTCAGTCCCATTAGTTTCTCAAGTACTTTTTCTCTACTGATAATAATTACTTTAAGTTCCTCACTCTCATTAGCCTCTTGGTTCCCCACTATTTCTGGAATGCTTTTTGTGTCTTCTATTGTGAAGACAGATACAAAATATTTGTTTAATGCATCTCACATTTCCTGATTCCCCATTATAATTTCTCCTGTCTCAGTCTCTAGGAGACCAACGTTTACTTTTGCTACTCTCTTCCTTTTTACATACTTGTAGAAGCTCTTACAATCTGTTTTTATATCTCTTGCTAGTTTACTTCCATATTCTATTTTCTCCCTTTTTATCAATTTTTTGGTCATCCTTTGCTGGTTTCTAAAACTCTCCCAATCCTCAGGCTTATTAGTCTTCTTGGCAACATTATAGGCCTCTTGTTTTAATCTAATACTATCCTTAACTTCTTTAGTTAGCCACGGGTGGATCACTTTTCCCGTGGAGTTTTTATTTCTCAATGGAATTTATATTTGTTGAGAATATTGAAATATTTCTTTAAATGTTTGCCATTGCTTTTCAACTGTCATACCCTTGAATTTAATTTCCCAATCACCTTAGCCAACTCACCCCTCATGTCTATGTAATTGGCTTTATTTAAATTTAGGAGTCTAGTTTCGGACTTAAGTATGTCACTCTCAAACTCAATGTGAAATTCTGTCATATTATGATCACTCTTCCCCAGAGGATCATTTGCTGTGAGATTACCAATTAACCCTGTCTCATTACACAATATAATGTCTAAAATAGCGTGTTCAGTGGTTGGCCCTACGAAACTGTCTCAAATGGATTCCAGTCCTCCAAACTACCTTTGCCAAATTGATTTGCCCAGTCTATATCAAGATTAAAGTCCCCCAAGGTTACTGCATTACCTTTGTTACAAGTTCCTATTATTTCCTAATTAGTACTCTGTCGAATGGTATAGCTACTATTAGGGGGCCTATAAAGGGCTACAGAATAGGGCGCGGGAGTGGGACTAGCTAGATTGCTCTTGCATAGAGCTGGCACGGACTCATTGGGCCAAATGGCCTCCTTCCATGCTGTAACCTCTCTATGATTCTATGACTTTATGATTCTAACTCCATTTTCCTGCCCAATACCCATATCCCTTGATTCCCCTAGAGTCCAAAAATTTATCTATCTCAGCCTTGAATATACTCAATGACTCAGCATCCACAGCCCTCTGGGGTAGAGAATTCCAAAGTCTCTGAGTGAAGAAATTCCTCCTTATCTCAACCTTAATTGGCCGACCTTTTATCCTGAGACTATGCCCTCTAGTTCCAGACTCCCCAGCTGGGGGAAACAGCCTCTCAACCTCTACCCTGTCAAACTCCTTCAAAATCTTATATGTTTCAATGAGATCACCTCTCATTCTTCTAAACTTTAGAGAGGATAGGCCCATTCTACTCAACCTCTCATAGAAACATAGAAAATAATAGCAGGAGAAGGCCATTCGGCCCTTCGAGCCTGCTCTGCCATTCAATATGATCATGGCTGATCCTCTATCTCAATACCTTTCCTTCTTTGGCAATCCCTCAGGGTCGAGGATGACTTGCTTCCACTCCAGGAGGGTGGGTTCTGTGGTGGCTGAATAGTCCAATCCTGGAGCTGCAGACTCTGCCACGGGTGGGGCAGGTATTGTTTAATAAGGCGGGTGGATGAGACGCTCTGGATTCTATGCGTTCTTTCCGCTGCTTACGCTTGGCTCCACTCGGTGACGCTCGAGGTAATTGGCACCTTCGTGGATACTTCTTCTCCAATTTGGGCATTCTAGGGCAAGCGATTCCCACGTGTCGGTGGGGATGTTGCATTTTTTAGGGAGGCTTTGAGTGTTTCCTCTGCCCTCCTAGTGATCGCCTGCCATTGCGGAGCTCGGAGTAGAGCACTTGTTTAGGGAATCTTGTGTCGGGCATGCGGACAATGTGGCCCGCCCATCGCAGCTGGTTGAGCGTGACCAGTGCCTCGATACTGGGGATATTAGCCTGGGAGAGAACGCTCACGTTGGTACACCCATCCTGCCAGTGGATTTGCAGGATTTTGCAGAGGCAACGTTGGTGATATCTCTCCAGGGATTTGAGGTGTCTGCTGGACATTATCCGTGTTTCTGATGTGTACAGGAGGGCGGGGACCACGGCTGCTCTGTAGACCATGAGCTTGGTGCTGGATTTGAGGTCTTGGTCTTCGAACACTCTGTTCCTCAGGCATCCAAAGGCTACACTGGCGCATTGGAGTCGATGTTGAATTTCATCGTCGATGTTTGCTCGCGCCGAGAGGAGGCTCCCGAGGTATGGGAAATGATCCACACTGTCCAGAGGCTCACTGTGGATCTTGATGGTCGGGGGCAGTGTTGTGTGGCAGGAACGGGCTGGTAGAGGACCTTTGTTTTCCAGATGTTTAGCCTGAGGCCCATTCTCTCATACGCTTCGGTGAATGTGTCGACGATGGTTTGTAGCTCGGCCTCTGAGTGTGCGGACACGCTGGCATCGTCCGCGTACTGCAGCTCGATGACAGAGGTTGGGGTGGTCTTGGTCATGCCCTGGAGGCGTCGAAGGTTGAACAGTTTCCCACTTGTCCTGTCGGTTAGCTCCACTCCGGCGGGGAGGTTCATGGTGATGGGGTGGAGTGTTGCAGCGAGGAAGATGGAGAAGAGCGTTGGTGCGATGACGCAGCCCTGCTTGACCCCAGTTTGCACTCGTATTGGGTCTGTGGTGGATCCGTTGGTGAGGATCACGGCTTGCATGTCATTGTGGAGCAGGCGGAGAATGGTGACGAATTTCTGTGGGCAGCTGAATTTGAGGAGGATGCTCCACAATCCCTCACGGTTGACAGAGTCGAAGGCCTTTGTGAAATCGAAGAAGGCCATGTACAGAGGTTGATGCTGCTCCCTGCACTTTTCCTGGATTTGTCGTGCGCTAAAGATCATGTCCATTGTGCCTCTTGATGGGCGGAAGCTGCATTGAGTCTCAGAGAGGAGCTCTTTGGCCACTGGAAGGAGGCAATTGAGGAGGATTCTCATGATGACCTTTCCTGTGGTGGACAGTAGGGAAATCCCTCTGTAATTTCTGCAGTCAGACCTGGCTCCTTTCTTGAAGACGGTCACAATTATGGCGGCTCTGAGATCTCCCGGCATGCTCTTTTCCTTCCAGACAAGGGTGATAAGGTCTTGTGTTTGTGTCAAGAGTGCCTCTCCGCCGTATTTCAGTACTTCAGCGGGGATTCCATCTGCGCCGGGGGCCTTGTTGTTTCTCAGCTGTCGAGTGGCTTTTTTGACCTCACAGCTGGCTGGGGTTGTGCTGAGATGGCGGCGGGCTGGGGTTGTGCTGAGATGGCGGCGGGCTGGGGTTGTGCTGAGATGGTGGCGGGCTGGGGTTGTGCTGAGATGGTGGCGGGCTGGGGTTGTGCTGAGATGGTGGCGGGCTGGGGTTGTGCTGAGATGGTGGCGGGCTGGGGTTGTGCTGAGATGGTGGCGGGCTGGGGTTGTGCTGAGATGGTGGCGGGCTGGGGTTGTGCTGAGATGGTGGCGGGCTGGGGTTGTGCTGAGATGGTGGCGGGCTGGGGTTGTGCTGAGATGGTGGCGGGCTGGGGTTGTGCTGAGATGGTGGCGGGTCGCGTGTTGCGGGATGGTGTTGAGGGCAATTGCGTCGAGGACTGCATCTTGGTTGAGGAGATCCTTGAAGTGCTCTCTCCAGCAGGCATTGACTGCCTCTCTGTCTTTGATGAGCTCCTCTCCATTTTTGGCTCTCAGTGGGGTAGGTCCCTGAGTACTCGCACCGTAGGTGCCTTTAATTGCGCTGAAGAAGAACGCCCACTCGACAGGGTCGGCTTTGCCATAAAAAATGAATTGGTTGGACGTCACAACGAATCCCCTTGCGGGGTAAATGAACACCTCATGACCCTATGGCTTACCCTGGCCCAGAAGCAGCACACCACAGTCGTCAGTGCCTACGCCCCGACCCTAGATGCAACAGATGAGATAAGAGAGGCATTCTACTCTAGCCTTGACCAAACGCTGTCCCGTTCCTGCTCTCTCCCCATACCCCTTGATGCTTTTTGTGTCTAGAAATCTATCTAGCTCCATCTTAAATATATTCAGTGAATTGGCCTCTACAGCCCTCTGTGATAGAGAATTCCACAGGTTCACCACCCTCTGAGCGAAGAAATTTCTCCTCATCTCAGTCCTAAATGTCCTACCCCGTATCCTGAGATTGTGACCCCTCGTTCTGGACCCCCCCCAGCCAAGGGAAACATCCTCCCTGCATCCAGTCTTTCCAGCTCTGTCAGAATTTTATATGTTTCAATGAGATCCCCTCTCATTCTTCTAGACTCGAGTGAATACAGGCCGAGTCGACCCAATCTCTCCTCATACGACAGTCCTGCCATCCCAGGAATCAGTCTGGTGAACCTTCGCTGCACTCCCTCGATGGCAAGTATATCCTTTCTTAGGTAAGGAGACCAAAACTGCACACAATACTCCAGGTGTGGTCTCACCAAGGCCCTGTATAACTGCAGTAAGACATCCTTGCTCCTGTACTCAAATCCTCTTGCAATGAAGGCCAACATACCATTTGCCTTCCTAACTGCTTGCTGCACCTGCATGTTTGCTTTCAGTGACTGGTGTACAAGGACACCCAGGTCCCTTTGTACATCAACATTTCCCAATCTATCACCATTTAAATAATACTCTGCCTTTCTGTTTTTCCTTTCATCACATTTATCCACATTATTCTGCACCTGCCGTGTACTCTCCACCATCGACAAGGCACAGGTCAGGAGTGTGATGGAATACTCTCCACTTGCCTGGATGAGTGCAGCTCCAACAACACTCAAGAAGCTCGACACCATCCAGGACAAAGCAGCCCGCTTGATTGGCACCCCATCCACCACCCTAAACATTCACTCCCTTCACCACCGGCGCACTGTGGCTGCAGTGTGTACCATCCACAGGATGCACTGCAGCAACTCGCCAAGGATTCTTCGACAGCACCTCCCAAACCTGCAACCTCCACCACCTAGAATCAATGAATCATAGAATCATAGAAGTTTACAACATGGAAACAGGCCCTTCGGCCCAACATGTCCATGTTGCCCAGTTTATACCACTAAGCTAGTCCCAATTGCCTGCACTTGGCCCAAATCCCTCGAAACCCATCTTACCCATGAAACTCTCCAAATGCTTTTTAAACGACAAAATTGTACCCGCCTCTACTACTGCCTCTGGCAGCTCGTTCCAGACACTCACCACCCTTTGAGTGAAAAAATTGCCCCTCTGGACCCTTTTGTATCTCTCCCCTCTCACCTTAAATCGATGTCCCCTCGTTATAGACTCCCCTACATTTGGGAAAAGATTTTGACTATCGACCTTATCTATGCCCCTCATTATTTTATAGACTTCTATAAGATCACCCCTAAACCTCCTACTCTCCAGGGAAAAAAGTCTCAGTCTATCCAACCTCTCCCTATAAGTCAAACCATCAAGTCCCGGTAGCATCCTAGTAAATATTTTCTGCACTCTTCCTAGTTTAATAATATCATTTCTATAATAGGGTGACCAGAACTGTACACAGTATTCCAAGTGTGGCCTTACTAATGTCTTGTACAACTTCAACAAGACATCCCAACTCCTGTATTCAATGTTCTGACCAATGAAACCAAGCATGCTGAATGCCTTCTTCACCACCCTATCCACCTGTGACTCCACTTTCAAGGAGCTATGAACCTGTACTCCTAGATCTCTTTGTTCTATAACTCTCCCCAACGCCCTACCATTAACGGAGTAGGTCCTGGCCCGATTCGATCTACCAAAATGCATCACCTCACATTTATCTAAATTAAACTCCATCTGCCATTCATCGGCCCACTGGCCCAATTTATCAAGATCCCGTTGCAATCCTAGATAACCTTCTTCACTGTCCACAATGCCACCAATCTTGGTGTCATCTGCAAACTTACTAACCATGCCTCCTAAATTCTCATCCAAATCATTAATATAAATAACAAATAACAGCGGACGCAGCACCGATCCCTGATGCACACCGCTGGTCACAGGCCTCCAGTTTGAAAAACAACCCTCTACAACCACCCTCTGTCTTCTGTCATCAATCAAATTTTGTATCCAATTGGCTACCTCACCTTGGATCCCGTGAGATTTAACCTTATGTAACAACCTACCATGTGGTACCTTGTCAAAGGCTTTGCTAAAGTCCATGTAGACCACGTCTACTGCACAGCCCTCATCTATCTTCTTGGTTACCCCTTCAAAAAACTCAATCAAATTCGTGAGACATGATTTTCCTCTCACAAAACCATGCTGACTGTTCCTAATCAGTCCCTGCCTCTCCAAATGCATGTAGATCCTGTCTCTCAGAATACCCTCTAACAACTTACCCACTACAGATGTCAGGCTCACCAGTCTGTAGTTCCCAGGCTTTTCCCTGCCGCCCTTCTTAAACAAAGGCACAACATTTGCTACCCTCCAATCTTCAGGCACCTGACCTGTAGCTGTCGATGATTCAAATATCTCTGCTAGGGGACCCGCAATTTCCTCCCTAACCTCCCATAACGTCCTGGGATACATTTCATCAGGTCCCGGAGATTTATCTACCTTGATGCGCGTTGAGACTTCCAGCACCTCCCTCTCTGTAATATGTACAGTCCTCAAGACATCACTATTTATTTCCCCAAGTTCCCTAACATCCATGCCTTTCTCAACCGTAAATACCGATGTGAAATATTCATTTAGGATCTCACCCATCTCTTGTGGTTCCGCACATAGATGACCTTGTTGATCCTTAAGAGGCCCAACTCTCTCCCTAGTTACTCTTTTGCCCTTTATGTATTTGTAGAAGCTCTTTGGATTCTCCTTTGCCTTATCTGCCAAAGCAATCTCATGTCCCCTTTTTGCCCTCCTGATTTCTCTCTTAACTCTACTCCGGCAATCTCTATACTCTTCAAGGGATCCACTTGATCCCAGCTGCCTATACATGTCATATGCCTCCTTCTTCTTTTTGACTTGGGCCTCAATCTCCCGAGTCATCCAAGGTTCCCTACTTCTACCAGCCTTGCCCTTCACTTTATAAGGAATGTGCTTACCCTGAACCCTGGTTAACACACTTTTGAAAGCCTCCCACTTACCAGACGTCCCTTTGCCTGCCATCAGACTCTCCCAATCAACTTCTGAAAGTTCCTGTCTAATACCATCAAAATTGGCCTTTCCCCAATTTAGAATTTTAACTTTTGGGCCAGACCTATCATTCTCCATAGATGGACAACAGCAGCAGGCACATGGGAACAACATCACCTGCACGTTCCCCTCCAAGTCACACACCATCCCGACTTGGAAATATATCGCCGTTCCTTCATCATCGCTGGGTCAAAATCCTGGAACTCCCTTCCTAACAGCACTGTGGGAGATCCTTCACCACACGGACAGCAGCGGTTCAAGAAGGCGGCTCACCACCACCTTCTCAAGGGCAATTAGGGATGGGTAATAAATGCTGGCGTCGCCAGCGACGCCCACATCCCATGAACGAATAAAAAATGTCCCATTAATTTCTTCAGCACTTTTTCTCACTAATACTAATTTCCTTTAATTCCTCCTTCTCACTAGTCCCTTGGTTCCCTAGCATTTCTGGGAAGTTATTTGTGTCTTCTTCCGTGAAGACGGAACCAAAGTATTTGTTTAATTGCCCTGCCATTTCCTTGTTCCCCATTATAAATTCTCTTGTTTCTGACTGTAGGGGACCTACATTTGTCTTCACTAATCTTTTTCTTTTTACATACTTGTAGAAACTTTTACAGTCCACTTTTATGTTCCTTGCAAGTTTACTCTCATACTCTATTTTTCCCCTCTTAATCAATCTCTTGATCCTTTTTTGCTGAATTCTGAACTGCTCCCAATCCTCAGGCTTGCTACTTTTTCTGGCAACTTTATATGACTCCTCTTTGGATCTAATACTATCCTTAATTTCTTTTGTTAGCCATGGTTGGGCTGTTTCTCCTTTTGTGTTTTTGCACCAGGAAGGAATGTATAATTGTTGCAATTCATGCATTCATTCCTTAAATGTTAGCCATTGCCTATCCACTGTCATGCCTTTTAATGAAGCTTCCCAATCTATCATAGCCAACTCACTCCTCATACCTTCGTAATTTCCTTTGTTTAGATTTAGGACCCTAGTTTCGGATTGGACTACTTCACTTTCCATCTTAATGAAGAATTCTATCATGTTATGGTCACTCTTCCCTAAAGGACCCCGCACAACAAGATTATTAATTAACCCCTTCTCATTGCACAATACCCAGTCTAGGATAGCCTATTCCCTGGTTGGCTCCTCAATGTACTGGTCTAAAAAACCATCTTGAACACACTCTAGGAATTCATCCTCCACAGTATTATTGCTAATTTGGTTTGGCCAGTCTGTATGTAGATTAAAGTCACCCATGATTACTGTAGTACCCTTGTTACATGCATCTCTAATTTCCTGTTTGATGCCGTCCCCTACATTACCACTACTGTTTGGAGGGCTATAGACAACTCCCACCAGTGTTTTCTGCCCCTTGGTGCTTCTTAACTCCACCCAGACTGATTCTACATCTTGATTTTCTGAGCCAATATTCTTTCTCACTATTGCTCTGATTTCATCCTTTACTAACAACGCCATCCCACCTCCTTTTCCTTTTTGCCTGTCCTTCCTAAATATCGAATACCCTTGGATATTCAGCTCCCAGCTTTGGTCACCCTGCAGCCATGTCTCTATAATCACAATTATATCTTATCCGTTTACATCTATTTGTGTTGTTAATTCGTCTCCCTTATTACGAATGCTTCGTGCATTCAGATACAGTGCCTTTAGATCTGTCTTCTAACATTTTTAGGCATCTTAACATTTTTCTTTACTATGGCCCTATTTGTCTTATTATCATTTTTTCTTACCCTGACCCTATTTGTTAGTGCACTCTTTTGTTTGTACACTCTGTCCCTTCCTGACACAATCTGGTTATCCTTACCCCAATCACTTAAATGCACTGCTTCTTTGTCTTTTCTCTTTAGCATTCTAGATTTCTCTCCACCGGGACCCTCCCTCCCCCCTTATTTAGTTTAAAGCCCTATCTACCTCCCCAGTTATTCGATTCACCAGGACGCTGGTCCCAGCACGGTTCAGGTGTAGTCCGTCCCAACGGAACAGCTCCCTCTTTCCCCAGTACTGGTGCCAGTGCCCCATGAATCGAAACCCACTTCTCCCACACCAATCTTTGAGCCACGCATTCATCTCTCTGATCTGATTTACGCTGTGCCAATTTGCTCGTGGCTCAGGTAATAATCCAGAGGTTATTACCTTTGTGTTTCTGATCTCCTCGTAGGACAATCCTCTCATCCCAGGAATTAATCTAGTGAACCTTTGTTGCACCATCTCTAAGGCAAGTATATCCTTCCTTAGATAAGGAGACCAAAACTGTACGCAGTACTCCAGGTGAGGGTTCGCTAAAGCCCTGTAAAACTGTAATAAGACTTCTTTACTCTTGTACTCCAACCCCCTTGCAATAAAGGCCAACATGCCATTTGCTTTTCTAATTGCTTGCTGTATCTGCATGCTAACTTTTTGTGTTTCTTGAACCAGGACACCCACGTCCCTCTTGACACCAATATTTAATAGTTTCTCACCATTTTCAAAATATTCTGCTTTTCTATTCTTCCTACCAAAGTGAATAACCTCACATTTCCTCTCATTATACTCCATCTGCCATCTTCTTGCCCACTCACTTAACCTGTCGATATCCCTTTGCACTCCCTTTGTGTCCTCCTCACATCTTACTTTCCCACCTGGCTTTGTATCATCAGCGAACTTGGATACATTGCACTCGGTCCCTTCTTCGAAGTCATTAATATAGATTGTAAATAGCTGAGACCCAAGCACTGATCCTTGCGGCACCCCACTAGTTACAGCCTGCCAACCTGAGAATGACCCGTTTATTCCTACTCTCTGTTTTCTGTCCTTTAACCAATCCTCTATCCATGCTAATATATTACCCCCAACCCCATGAGCCCTTATCTTGCGTAACAACCTTTTATGTGGCATCTTATCGAATGCCTTTTGAAAATCCAAATATACAACATCCACTGGTTCCCCTTTATCTACCCTGCTAGTTACATCCTCAAAAAACTCTAATAAATTTGTCAAACATGATTTCCTTTCATAAAACCATGTTGACTCTGTCTAATCATAATTTGATTTTCTAAGTGCCCTGTTACCATTACCTTAATAATGGATTCCAGCATTTCCCCGACGACTGATGTCAGGCTAACTGGCCTGTAGTTCCCTGTTTTCTCTCTCCCTCCTTTCTTGAATAACGGGGTTACATTTGCTAACTTGCAATCCGCTAGGACTGTTCTCGAATCTAGGGAATTTTGGAAGATCAAAACCAATGCATCCACTATCTCTGCAGCCACCTCTTTTAGAACCCTCGGATGTAGACCATCAGGTCCAGGGGATTTGTCGGCTTTTAGGCCCATTAGTTTCTCAAGTTCTTTTTCTTTACTGATAATAATTACTTTAAGTTCCTCACTCTCATTAGCCCCTTGGCTCCCCATTATTTCTGGTATGTCTTTTGTGCCTTCTACTGTGAAGACAGATACAAAATATTTGTTTAACCTTTCTCCCATTTCCTGATTCTACATTATAATTTCTCCTGTCTTAGCCTCTAGGGGACCAATGTTTACTTTTGTTACTCTCTTCCTTTTTACACACTTGTAGAAGTTGTTACGATCCATTGTTATATTTCTTGTTAATTTACTTTCATATTCTATTTTCTCCCTTTTTAATCAATTTTTTGGTCATCCTTTGCTGGTTTCTAAAACTTTCCCAATCCTTAGGCTTACTGTCCTTCTGTGGTCCCTCAACCACTGACACTGGTTTTCCCCTAGTTCTCGAATTAAGCAGCCCTCCCATGGATCAGGTGATGAGTCTTTTTACATCACCCCAGGCCTGAGTGATGAGTCTCAAAATTTCGTTCCACCTATCACTTTTGCAGATGAATAGTCCCATTGCAGTTTTCACTAATGGCTGCAACTGACTGATAAACATTTGTTTAAACAACGTATTGTTTCGCAGATCAGGCGGTGCTTGGTTTGGTCGTGCACATGCTGCCTGAGGTGGCACAATGGGTTGTGTCATCTCATACACATCAAGCAATCGATTTGTGATTGCAATACGGTGTTCCGTAGGTCCCTGTACTCCCGGTGCATAAATTTGCATCAACTTTAAGATGTTTATTCTCAATAAATCCACTATTTCTCCAAACAGCACGTCGGACTCATTTACTGCGTATGTGGCAGGTGTAATACACGGTTTTAAGCCGCCATCCAGGGCGACCAATAAAATAGTTTTTAAATCACCATCTTATAGCTCTCCATGACCCCATTAAAAATCTCCCCAAGCTCGTGTGTGCACAATAGGGTCATTCTCATACTTAATGGACCCTAATGCCATAGCCAAAGCAGTTGCTTTCTCTGGTTTGGTCGGTTCACTGTCATTGTGTCGTGATGTAATCGCACCTTGTTGATTGCGTCTCACTCTGGTGGTAATCACATTTACGGGCTGACTTTCCCGTTCACCGCAGTTAGGATTATCATAACATGCTGCTTCTCGTTCTAATGGTCCCAATCTGTTCTATCACCTCCTCCTCTGGCCGTAATAGCTGATGCCAGGGCTGTTTGTTGTCCCAATTTTCCCTGTAACTCATATATTTTTAACTCGCCCTTGGTGTGATCTGCCTCGTGAGCAGGCCCATTCACCATCTCCCTGAGGGCTCCTCGCGCATCTTCCAGTTGTTGCCTCAGAACATCATTCTTTTCCAGCAACTCATCAATCTTATATTTCACCTGCTGCGCTCCTAACCCCGGCTGGCTTCCGTAGCAGCCCCTGTCTGTAGTTGTACCAGCGTACAGGTCAGATCCCTATTCCTATTTGCCAAATCCTCACACTTTTTTCCCTATTCCTCCTGTTCTTTGTTTTTCTTTGCTAAGAGTTGCTCACTTCTGCATGTGCAAAAATGTTCTGCACAGACTAGTATTTGTCTGCCTTTGTTTAACTTTAGTTTCTTAACATCTATCTGTTTCTGAATCCATTGCATAGCGGACTCAAATTTTCTGCCATCTCCTGCAGTTAAGAGGATTAGATCCATTACACAGACCTTCTCTAACTTCTTCTGTAAGGCCATTTCAACCTTGGTTACCTCTGCCATAGTTAGTTACTAGGTTACCGGTAGGAGGTACAACCTCCTACATTCCCTAAGGTTCCCTTCCTAAACCGACCAATTGTGCTGCTAGGTCGATCCCAGGACCTTCCTTTTGCTCAATAGATCATCAACTATTTGTCAGCTCCTGCCTGGCTCGCCATTGTAAGACTATTTCGACCTGACACCAATTGGTTATAGTGATGATCTTTTATTTGAACAAATGCAAGGATTAATACATGCAAGTATTTAAGTGGTAATTATCAAAGAACAAGGAATTATATTACCCCATTGACCTCTGGGTAGAGATCGTAACTTTGTCACTGCCTCAAATCCTGCCTGCTTCCTTCTCACTGAGCCATCTTCCTTCTCCACACAGTCTTCTCTACAACTAGGTGTTGGTTTATTTTGGGTTCATATCCAACCTTTTTAGTAACTCGACCCTGAGACATCAAAACTGTTGTGGTTAGCACCTCTCCAATTTCATCTCTCTTCAACAGATCATGGCCATCCTGGTTGTCTAACCGCTGATCAATTTGACCTGATGTTCCCTGCCAGGCATTTCAAAGGAACGTGAGATGCCTTAGACCCATCCCAGGAAATTAATGTGATTTCAGGACTGGTCCACCCATTAGTTCCTGTCCTCCCATTGTTCAGGCCAGTCTCCAATATTAGCATATCTTAGAAGACCTTAGAGTGCCTTCCACACTGTCTGTGGAATGGGGCCGATCCATCTGCTAGTTGTGGAAAAATAGTGAGGGTGCTAAATTGGGCCGTGTAATGCCCATTGTTTCAATGCTACACGGCCTCTCCGACATCCAAGATGACGTCTTGGATGCGCATCCACATTTCCAGCATGGCATGCGCTGGACACCATCTTGGTATAGGAGTTAGTGCAGGCGCAGATAACGAATACTAGAATCATGTAAAGTAGGGAGAAAATGGTTTCAATCAGTGTGCAAAGCTGATTTAAAGAGATAGACACCATTTTCAGACTTTACACTCAACTCAACTCACAGTCTTAACCCCAACCATTTGAACGTTTCTTTGAGTGCCTGGAGGACCCCCCCACCGGCGCTATTTAAAGGGACCATGCAGGATTTACAGGTTAGTGGCTGGATACATAAAGGGCAAAAGGGTAACTAGGGAGAGAGTAGGGCCTCTTAAGGATCAACAAGGTCATCTAAGTGCGGAACCACAAGAGATGGGTGAGATCCTGAATGAATATTTCACATCGGTATTTACGGTTGAGAAAGGCATGGATGTTAGGGAACTTGGGGAAATAAATAGTGATGTCTTGAGGAGTGTACATATTACAGAGAGGGAGGTGTTGGAAGTCTTAACGCGCATCAAGGTAGATAAATCTCCGGGACCTGATGAAATGTATCCCAGGACGTTATGGGAGGTTAGGGAGGAAATTGCGGGTCCCCTAGCAGAGATATTTGAATCATCCACCGCTACAGGTGAGGTGCCTGAAGATTGGAGGGTAGCAAATGTTGTGCCTTTGTTTAAGAAGGGCGGCAGGGAAAAGCCTGGGAACTACAGACCAGTGAGCCTGACATCTGTAGTGGGTAAGTTGTTAGAGGGTATTCTGAGGGACAGGATCTACAGGCATTTGGAGAGGCAGGGACTAATTAGGAACAGTCAGCATGGTTTTGTGAGAGGAAAATCATGTCTCACGAATTTGATTGAGTTTTTTGAAGGGGTAACCAAGAAGATAGATGAGGGCTGTGCAGTAGACGTGGTCTACATGGACTTCAGCAAAGCATTTGACAAGGTACCGCATGGTAGGTTGTTACATAAGGTTAAATCTCATGGGATCCAAGGTGAGGTAGCCAATTGGATACAAAATTGGCTTGACGACAGAAGACAGAGGGTGGTTGTCGAGGGTTGTTTTTCAAACTGGATGCCTGTGTCCAGCGGTGTGCCTCAGGGATCGGTGCTGGGTCCGCTGTTATTTGTTATTTATATTAATGATTTGGATGAGAATTTAGGAGGCATGGTTAGTAAGTTTGCAGATGACACCAAGATTGGTGACATTGTGGACAGTGAAGAAGGTTATCTAGGATTGCAACGGGATCTTGATAAATTGGGCCAGTGGGCCGATGAATGGCAGATGGAGTTTAATTTAGATAAATGTGAGGTGATGCATTTTGGTAGATCGAATCGGGCCAGGACCTACTCCGTTAATGGTAGGGCGTTGGGGAGAGTTATAGAACAAAGAGATCTAGGAGTACAGATTCATAGCTCCTTGAAAGTGGAGTCACAGGTGGATAGGGTGGTGAAGAAGGCATTCAGCATGCTTGGTTTCATTGGTCAGAACATTGAATGCAGGAGTTGGGATGTCTTGTTGAAGTTGTACAGGGCATTGGTGAGGCCACACTTGGAGTACTGTGTACAGTTCTGGTCACCCTATTATAGAAAGGATATTATTAAACTAGAAAGAGTGCAGAAAAGATTTACTAGGATGCTACCGGGACTTGATGGTTTGACTTACAGGGAGAGGTTAGACAGACTGGGACTTTATTCCCTGGAGAGTAGGAGGTTAAGGGGTGATCTTATAGAAGTCTATAAAATAATGAGGGGCATAGATAAGGTCGATAGTCAAAATCTTTTCCCAAAGGTAGGGGAGTCTATAACGAGGGGGCACAGATTTAAGGTGAGAGGGGAGAGATACAAAAGGATCCAGAGGGGCAATTTTTTCACTCAAAGGGTGGTGAGTGTCTGGAACGAGCTGCCAGAGGCAGTAGTAGAGGCGGGTACAATTTTGTCTTTTAAAAAGCATTTGGACAGTTACATGGGGAAGATGGGTATCGAGGGATATGGGCCAAGTGCAGGCAATTGGGACTAGCTTAGTGGTATAAACTGGGCGACATGGACATGTTGGGCCGAAGGGCCTGTTTCCATGTTGTAACTTCTATGATTCTATGATTATTGCTTCTGGCTGCCGAGACATTTGTAACTGTTTTGGAGGTCTCCTAGACTTCAATACTGGGACTAGGGGACATAGCCTAACATTTAGAGCCAGGACTTGCAGGAGTGAAGTTACAAAATGCTTCTACACGCAAAGGGTGGGAGACGTTTGGAACATTCTTCTACAGATGGCAGTTGATGCTAGCTCACTTGTGAAAGTTAAATCTGAACATAGGAACAGGAGAAGGCCATTCAGCCCCTCGTGCCTGCTCCGCCATTTGATAAGATCATTGCTGATTGATAGATTTCTGTGAACCAAGAGTATTAAGGGATATGGGGCTAAGACGGGTATATGGAGTTAGGTCACAGGTCCAGCATGATCTCATTGAATGCCGAACAGGCTCGAGGGGTTAAATGCCACTGTCACTTGCTGCCTCCTGATATGCGCCACCTTCTCCTGCAAGAAAGCGGGGCATGTGTCTGGGTGATGTGCCTGTCACGGTTGAATAGCTGCCAGTGTCTGTGGCCTGTGAGTTGTGGGTGGGCGGCTTGAAACAGTGGTAATGTGTAAGGGTGAGAGGAAGCATCTGATTGGAAGAGTTGAGTACTGATGGAAAGAGTTTATTGGTGTGTGGGTGATGGGGTGTGTAGTGCATGGTGCAGTTGGTAGGAGACACCACTTGACAGTTGACCTCACTCACCTTGACCACTCATGTCAAAGCATTGAACTTCTTCCTGCACTTCATCCATGTTCATGATGTTGTGCGTCTGGCATTGACTTCGTCCCCCGCTGCCTCCCACTGCCTTTTTAGTATATATTTGGAGGGTCTCTTCCACCCCCCCCCTGCCCCGTGGATATAGGATGTCCCGCCTTCTGTCCACCTCTTGCACCCAAGGCCTCGAGTGCATCAGCAGAGAACCTTGGTGCACACTCTCTCACAGGCCTGGTACCAACTCAAATCGGCAGATTGGTGAGGTCTGGTGCACAGATTAGAGGATGTGGGATTTAGTAGTGCGCAACCTTTATTCAATGTTTTAGCATAACTCACAATGTGTAAACATAGGGATGGGATCTGCATCTGTGTTTTACGTGTGCGATGTCTGATCTCTGTTCAGACTCTGCAGACAGTAGACTGCTATTTTCAGCAAATAACAGGTACCAGCTACCTTTAAGAGATTTCTAAGAAAATCCTCCCTTTAAGAGATTGAGTTCCCTCTGGTGGTGGAAAGTGCGAATTGCATTGATTCCACGAGCAAAGCCTGGAAAGTCCTGGGGTGGGCTGAAACTTACGTCCTGCCTGCGCAGGGGCCATTGGGTGTGGGGTAACAGCACATCACACTACCTACGCCCAAAAACGGCCCGATCCATTTTTTCCCCCATTGTAACAGCAAAGTCCCACAAATAGCAACGAGATAACTGACCATATTATTTTGTTTCGATGGTGCCATTTCAGGGATAACTATTGGCCAGGACATCAGGAGAACTCCTCCACTCTTGGAATAGATTTCTTAGAAACTGATCCAGCCTAAGACCTGGAGTGAGAAAGGGTCAATATTTATGAATTTCGTATTGGGGCAACAGTGTCAGTTACCACCACGAAAAGAGAAATGAGCAGCGAAGGGAATTTATTTATTTTCCAAGCAGAGAGCCGGCCAGAAATTCTAAAATTTGCTTCCAAACTTTAAAGCTAAAAATCAAACAAGAAGGTTCAGCTAACTTTTTTTTTAATTCTTCAGTTTAAACTTGAATTTCTTTATGCCGTTTTGCCCCTTCCGCCCTCCGTAAACTTGAGCTTATCCAAAACTCTACTGCCCATATCCTAACTCGCACCAAGTCCCGTTCACCCATCACCCGCTGTGCTCACTGACCTACATTGGCTCCCGATCCGGCAACACTGCGATTTTAAAATTCTCATCCTTGTTTTCAAATCCCTCCATGGCCTCGCCCCTCCCTATCTCTGTAACCTCCTCCAGCCCTACAACCCTCCGAGATCTCTGCACTCCTCCTGGCCTCTTGCACATCCCCGATTTTAATCGCTCCACCATTGGCGGCCGTTCCTTCAGCTGCCTCGGCCCTAAGCTCTGGAATTCCCTCCCTAAACCTCTCCCCCTCTCCGCCTCTCTTTCCTCCTTTAAGACGCTCCTTAAAATCTACCTCTTTGACCAAGCTTTCGATCACCTGTCCTAATATCTCCTTATGTGGCTCGGTGTTAAATTTTGTTTGATAATCGCTCCTGTGAAGAACCTTGGGACATTTTACTACATTAAAGGCGCAAAATAAATGCAAATTGTTGTTGTTGGCTCCCTGCTTGGGAAGTAAGTAATTAAAGCACTACTTCTTCCAAACCCAGTCGAAAATAAATAAATTCCCTTCGCTGCACTTTTCTCTTTCTCTGTGGCAACGGTCACTGCTCCCTCCATATTAAACTCATAAATATTGTCCCTTTCTCACCCCCAGGTCTTTGGCTGCACCAGTGCACATAAAAGATTCCAAGAAACTAGAGTTACCAACTCCAACTGCACATATTCCTGGAGGTTTCATCACATGATGTCCCGTCTCCAACCAACCCCACCCACTCAAACAGCCTTTTCGCCCTTTATCTCCAATATTTTTATAACTAGGAAATTAAAGTGTTTAAAGAAAATGAAAAAATTTTTTAAAAAATTCCCCTATGGTTTTTCTCAAATTGCTCGCAGCTGTGTCCTGGTGATTAATCTTTAATTCCCAGGAGACTCTGGGACAATCCTGGAGGGCTGGCAAGCCTCCAAAAAACCGATTCCAAGTGTAGGGGAGTTTTCCTGATGTCCTGGCCAATATTTATCCCTGAAACAACACCATCAAAACAGAATAATGTGGTCAGTTATTTCATTGCTGTTTGTGGGAGGTTCAGTGACTGTGAAAGTGGAATGGTCAGGAATGTGTGAAGTGGGAATGAAACACTCGAGGCCTGATATTTGCTGTGTTTGTTTATTTACTGCGTACAGCTGTAAAATGACTGCCTGAGGTGGCAGTCCCACGGTTTAAATCGCAGCTAGAAGTGTTACAGCGCAGAATGTATTCTTGGATTCACTGTGTAATACACAATAATATGGATTGTAAGCAATATAGGGAATTAGTGCAAGGCTGGGGCATGTTAATTGTTACCATGGCAGCCTCTCACTGTAACAAGCTCCAGTGTTAATGTCGCCATCTTGAAGGAGGTTTGGTGTAGGCCTCAGGCCCTGTTAGAGTCACACTGTCCAATAAATATCATTCACTCTACCTGCTAATGCACAAATGTGTGCAACATGTCCAGTTAGGCTTTTTTTGTGCTAACTGTTAATTAACAATTTTGAAAATAATTAGTAGCGGCAGATATCCTTGCCAATGTGGGGGTGTCACCACACCAGCGGTGCTGTTGTTGCCTCTCTGCTTGGTGCTCTGTTGTTAAATGTCTCTGGAGGAGGATAGAGCAGATGAATGAGTGGCTGGAGAGATGGTGCAGGAGGGAGTGGTGGTAAGTGGGATTAAGCTGGATAGCTCTTTTTTGGCTGGCATGGACATGATGGGCCGAAAGGCCTCCTTCTGTGCCGCAACTTTCTATGATTCTATGATTGAAGAGCAGTTTACTGCATCAGACGGAAAGATCCGATCGCTCGTGAGTTTGAAGCAATCAAACAAACTCTACTTGGCGTTGATGAAGATGGATTTCCAATTTATACCTAACGTGAGTCAGTTTCCGCTCACTCTCCCTCCACAACTTTATCCTTTCCTTTGTTGGAGATGGTGACTTGAGCTCGAGGCAATGCCACAGGATATGGCTGTTTCCCAGGGTGAGGGGACAAGTCACCATTCTTCCTGCTTGGCCATAGACAGTGGATGTTGGCAGGATATTCAACTGTGGGAAACTTCATCTGATCCTCAGCAAACCCCCATTTCCTCGGGGCTTATCTCGATTGCCTGCAGTAACTTGAGCAGAAGATTGGCCAAAGTCCTGTTCACGTAATTTATCCGGGGTTTCCGCCAAAGTTGTGGTGGCCAATCAGGAGAAACCCTAAGGAAATTCCCAGTGCTAATGTCCACAGGTCGAGTTTTCAGGCAGTGATCATCGGATAGGATTAGATTAAAAGAAGAGGCTTACAATGTTACCAAAAAGAGTAATAAACCTGAGGATTGGGAGGGTTTTAGAAACCAGCAAAGGATAACCAAGAAATTGATAAAGAGGGAAAATATTGACTATGAGAATAAACTAGCAAGAAAAATTAAAACAGATTGTAAGAGCTTCTACAAGAATACAAAAAGGAAGAGAGTAGCGGAAGTAAACGCAGGCCCTTAAGAGGCAGAGACAGGAGAAATTATAAAGAAATGGCAGAGACATTAAACAAATGTTTTGGGCCCGATGTTAGCAGGGCTGCGGGTTCTTGGCGGGGGGGCTATCGGGCACGTGGGTAACGCGCCCGGTGAAATCAGTCAGCTCCCCGCGCGATTGTAGCATCCAATCCACTAATTGGATCCACTTACCTGCTCCCCCGGGTTCCCCACTGCTGATCTGCGCGTCGGGCGGGCTGCACATGCGCAGTAAGATCTGTCAGCTGGGGGAGCTCTATTTAAAGGGGCAGTCCTCCACTGACAGATGCTGCAACAAATAGCAAAAATCACAGCATGGAGCAGCCGAGGGGGAAGGCTGCTCCCAGTTTAATGATGCCTCACTCCAGGTATCAATACATGGGGTGAGGAGGAGGGGGAGGACAGAGATCTTCCCCCCCCCACCCCGGCGGGCGGGAGGAAGCGGCCTGCCTCTGCCACCAGGAAGGCCTGGCTCGAGGTGACAGAGAAGGTCACCTGCACCACCAACATATCGCCCACCTGCATACAGTGCAGGAGGCGCTCCAATGACCTCCGTAGGTCAGCCAAAGTGAGTACACGTAGTCTTTCCCCTACACTCCATCTGCCACATCACCGCCCCCACCCCACATCTCCTTCTGCACTGCCAACACTACTCTGTCACATCACCCCTCACACCCACTCAAACCTCATCCTCATCTTACCTGCACCTACTCACCTCGCCAGTACTCATCCCGCCACTACCACTCAACCCAATCCTCATACAATCTCATGGCTCTATCTCATACTCACCCTCTCGTGCATCTCTTTCACGGTCAGCCTCACTCAACCTGCCACTACCTGTGCTGCAGCCACAGGGCATGCATTACATATGTGCAGTAGGCAGCGTAAGGCAAACGTGTCGTGAGCATGAAGGGGATGCACAAGGGTGTTTGAGGGTTTGTCATGGTTTTTACTTATATTGAATTTCTGACCAACGCACATTACATATTATATTGGCACCACTACTGCCACGTCTTCGCGAATCCTGTCTGGTTTGTGCAATAATGCCCTTTCCTGAGGATCACTATGAAGACCCACAACTGATGCCACCCATTGTGTCACTGCAGAGTGGGTGTAGGTGTATTTGCAGGGCTCTTTTGCGCAGACGACTGAGAGACATCGGCGATGTCCCCGGTTGCACCCTGGAAGGATGCGGAGGAGAGGTTGTTGAGGGCAGTGGTGACTTTGACAGCGACAGGTAAGAAGATGGTGCTCGGGCCAGCCGGGAGCAGCTCGGCATGAAGGAGGCTGCAGATGTCCACGACTACATGTCGAGTGACTCTGAGCCTCCGTCTGCACTGCTGCTCAGAGAGGTCCAGGAGGCTGAGCCTCGGTCTGTGGACCCTGTGGCGAGGGTAGTGCCCCCTGCGACGCATCTCTCTCTGCGGTAGCCCTCCCTCCTGCTGTACAGGTGGATGTGTCACAGCACTCTGTTGTGGAGCTCTACGTGTCAGAGGTGGACGGCGTGGATGGCGAGGCTGGTGAGGCTGTTCGTCCTCCGAGGAGGTCATGACTGCAGCTACGGCGGCCCCCATCCGGAAGATATACATCTGAGGGGGTCCGCAAGGTAGGTACATGTCTCCGGACCCCGGGGTAAGTGTGAAGGTTGGTGACTTTGACTGTCAGGAGGAGGGTGGTGGAGGCCAAACTTTGTCCCAAGTGACAGAGTGGCCTCCTGCAATGGGTGAGGGTCTCCCCCCACACCTGTCAAATGGACCTTTGCAGCTGCCACAGGCTGACAGCTGCAACACGTCCATTTGACCTGGGAGTGTTTCCCCCAGTGTGGGAAGCAGTCCCAGTTTGCTCTAAAATCCCACCCCTCTTCACATAATCCCTTAATCAGGTCAGTTAATGACCTGAAATACCTAAATAAATACTTTCAAGTGGCATCCCGCTGGCTTTAATTGCCTGCGGGATTCCCACCAGCGGGGGCTGCGCGCGCACGCTGGCGCGTCAGTGGGGAACCCGGAAGTGCGCGGGTTCGGGGCGGGCTCCGGTCCCGCTCCGGGATTCTCCGATTTTCGGAGCCCCCCCACCAGGAACGCACCCGATAGCGGGTGCTAAAATGACGCCCTTTGTATCTGTCTTCACAGTAGAAGACACAGAAAGCATGCTGGAAATAATGGGAAACCAAGGGTCTAACTAGAGTGAGGAACTTAAAGTAATTAAGATTAGTAAAGAAAAAGTACTGGAGAAATTAATGGGACAAAAGTCAACAAATCCCCTAGACCTGATGGTTTAAAAGAGGTGGCTGCAGAGATAGGGGATACATTGTTTTCAATCTTCCAGAATTCCCTAGTTTCTAGAAAGAACAGTTTAGTTAGCCTGACATCAGCAGTAGGGAAAATGCTAGAATCTATTATTAAGGATGTAGTAACAGGGCACGTAGAAAATCATAATATGATTAGGCAGAGTCAATGCAGTTTTATGAAAGGGAAATCATGTTTGACAAATAGAATCATAGAATCATAGAAAGGTTACAGCACGGAAGGAGGCCATTCAGCCCATTAAGTCCATGCTGGCTCTATGCAAAAGCAGTCCAGCTAGTCCCACTCCCCTGCCCTATCAATTGGAGTTTTTTGAGGGTGTAACTAGCAGGGTAGATAAAGGGGAACCAGTGGATGTCGTATATTTGGATTTTCAAAAGGCATTCAATAAGGTGCCACACAAGAGGTTGTTACACAAGATAAGGGCTCATGGGGTTAGGGCTGCAGGCAATATATTAGCCTGGATTGAGGATTGAGTAACAGACAGAAAATAGAGAGTAGGAATAAACAGAAAATGCTGGAAATACTCAACAAGTCAGGCAGCATCTGTGGAGAAAGGAACGGAGTTAACATTAATTGTTTCTTTCTCCACTGTTGGTGCCTGACTTGCTGAGTATTTCCAGCATTTTCTGTTTTGATTTCAGGTTTCCAGCATCCGCTACATTTTGCTTTTGATGTCGGGATATTTTCAGGTTGGCAGGCTGTAACTAGTGGGGTTAGGGTTAGGGTTAGGGTTAAATGGGTCATTCTCAGGTTGGCGGGCTGTAACTAGTGGGGTGCTGCAGGGATCAGTGCTTGGGCCTCAGCTATTTACAATCTATATTAATGACTTAGATGAAGGGACCGAGTGTAATGTATCCAAGTTTGCTGATGATACAAAGCTAGGTGGGAAAGTAAGCTGTGAGGAGGACACAAAGAGTCTGCAAAGGGATATAGACAGGTTATGTGAGAGGGTGAGAAGGTGGCAGATGGAGTATATTGTGGGGAAATGTGAGATTATTCACCTTGGTAAAGAAGAATAGAAAAACAGAATATTTTTTAAATGGTGAGAAACTAAGAAATGTTGGTAGTCAGAGGGATTTGGGTGTCCTTGTACACGAATCACAGAAAGTTAACATGCACGTACAGGAAGCAATTAGGAAGGCAAATGGTACGTTCGCCTTTATTGCAAGAGGGTTGGAGTATAAGAGTAAGAAAGTCTTGCTGCAATTATATAGGGCTCTGGTAACGTCACATCTGGAGTACTATGAAAAGTTTTGGTCTCCTTACCTGAGGAATCATAGAATCGTAGAATGGTTACAGCATGGAAGGAGGTCATTTGGCCCATTGAGTCCGTGCTGTCTCTCTGCAAGAGCAATCCAGCTAGTCCCACTCCCCCGCCCTATCCCTGTAGACTTGCAAATATTTTCCCTTCAAGTACGTATCCAATTCCCTTTTGAAGGCCATGATTGAATCTGCCTCCACCACTCCCTCGGGCAGCTCATTCCAGATCCTAACCACTCGCTGTGTAAAAAAGTTTTTCCTCCTGTCACCTTTGGTTCTTTTGCCAATCACCTTAAATCTTTGTCCTCTGGTACTTGAACCTTCTGCCAATGGGAACAGTTTCTCTCTATCTACTCTGTCTAGACCCGTCATGATTTTGAATACCTCGATCAAATCTCCTCTCAACCTTCTCTTTAAGAAGAACAACCCCAGTTTCTCCAGTCTATGCATGTAACTGAAGTCCCTCATCCCTGGAATCATTCCAGTAAATCTCTTCTGCACCCTCTCTAAGGCCTTCACATCTTTCCTAAAGTGCGGTGCCCAGAACTGGACACAATACTCCAGTTGTGGCCGAACCAGTGTTTTATAAAGGTGCATCATGACTTCCTTGCTTTTGTACTCTATGGGTGCAAAATTGGGCCATGTAAGATGGCGTCTTGGATGCGCACGCACGTTTCCATGGTGACGTGCGCCAGATGCCATCTTGATATAGGAGTTTGCGCAGGCACAGATAACGAACGCTGGAATCATATAAAGTAGGGAGAAAATGGCTTCAATCAGTGTGCAACGCTGATTTAAAGTGATAGACACCATTTTGGGACTTAACGCTCAACTCAACGCACAGTCTTAACCCCGACCATCTGAACGTGTCTTAGAGTGCCTGGAGGACCCCCCCACCTGTGCTATTTAAAGGGACCATGCAGGATTTACAGGTTAGTGGCTGGATTATTGCTTCTGGCTGCCGAGACATTTGTAACTGTTTTTGGAGGTCTCCTACACTTGACTATGAGGACACAGGGACATAGCCTAACATTTAGAGCCAGGACGTGCAGGAGTGAAGTTAGGAAATGCTTCTACACATAAAGGTTGTGAGAAGTTTGGGAAGCTCTTCTGCAAACGTCAGTTGATGCTAGCTCACTTGTGAATTGATCGATTTCTGTGAACCAAGGGTATTAAGGGATATGGGGCTAAGGCGGGTACATGGAATTAGGTCACAGGTCCACCATGATCTCATTGAATGGTGGAACAGGCTCAAGGGGCTAAATGCCACGGCCACTTGCTGCCTACTGATACGCGCTACCTTTTCCTGCAACAAAGCGGGATGTGTGTCTGGGTGATGTGTCTGTCATGGTTGAATAGCTGCCAGTGTGTGTGGCCTGTGAGTTGTGGGTGGGCGGCTTGAAACAGTGGTAATGTGCTAGGGTGAGAGGAAGCATCTGATTGGAAGAGTTGATTAATGATGGAAAGAGTTTGTTGGTAGGTGGGTAATGGGGGGGTTCAGTGCGTGGAGGAGTGGATGCGGCTCATGGTGCAGTTGGTAGGAGATGCCACTTGACACTCACCTTGACCACTTCATAGAACCATAGAACCATAGAAAAGATTAAGCACAGAAGGGGGCCATTCGGCCCATCGTGTCCACGCCAGCTCGAAGAACAACCGGGTGCCCATTCTAATCCCACCTTCCAGCACCCACTCCATAGCCCTGCAGCTTACAGCACTTTAGGTGCAGGTCCAAGTACTTTTTAAAGGCGTTGAGGGTCCCTGCCTCGACCACCAATTCGGGCAGCGAATTCCATACACCCACCACCCTCTGGGTAAAAAAGTTTTTCCTCATGTCCCCTCTAATCCTTCCACCAATCAGCTTAAATCTATGTCCTCTAGTTCTTGAACTCTCCGCTAGGGGAAACAGGTACTTCCTGTCTACTCTATCTGGGCCCCTCATAATTTTGTACACCTCAATCAAATCTCCCCTCAGCCTCCTCTGCTCCAAGGAAAACAACCCCAGCCTATCCAATCTCTCCTCGGAGCTGCAATTTTCAAGTCCTGGCAACATTCTTGTAAATCTTCTCTGCACTCTCTCCAGAGCAATTACGTCCTTCCTGTAATGTGGTGACCAGAACTGTGCACAATACTCCAGCTGTGGCCTTACCAGCGTTTTATACAGTTCCATCATTACATCCCTGCTTTTGTATTCTATACCTCGGCTAATAACGGAGAGCATTCCGTATGCCTTCTTCACAACCTTATCTACCTGTACTGCCACCTTCAGGGACCTGTGCACATGCACTCCAAGGTCTCTCACTTCCTCTACCCCTCTCAATATATTCCCGTTTACTGCGTATTCCCTTTTACTGTTTGCCCTCCCTAAGTGCATTACCTCACACTTCTCCGGGTTGAACTCCATTTGCCACTTTTCCGCCCACTCCACTAACCCATTGATATCTTCTTGGAGTCTACAGCTATCCTCTTCACTATCAACTACACGGACAATTTTTGTGTCGTTTGTAAATTTGCCAATCATGCCCCCTACATTCAAGTCCAAATCATTAATATATACCACAAACAGCAAGGGACCCAACACTGAGCCCTGTGGCACACCACTGGAAACGGATTTCCATTTGCAAAGACATCCATCGACTTTTACCCTTTGTTTCCTGTTACTGAGCCAATTTTGGATCCAATTTGCCACATTTCCCTGTATCCCATGGGCTTTTACCTTTCTGATCAGTCTGCCATGTGGGACCTTGTCAAATGCCTTACTAAAATCCATGTAGACAACATCCACTGCACTTCCCTCATCAATCCTCCTTGTCACTTCCTCAAAGAATTCAATCAGATTTGTAAGGCATGACCTTCCCTGAACAAATCCATGCTGACTATCCCTGAGTAAACCATGCCTTTCCAAGTGACAGTTTATCCTGTCTCTCAGTATTGATTCTAATAGTTTGCCCACCACCGAGGTAAGACTGACCGGCCTATAATTGTTCGGCCTTTCCCTCGTACCCTTTTTAAACAATGGTACTACGTTTGCAGTCTTCCAGTCCTCCGGTACCTCCCCTGTATCGAGTGAGGATTGGAAAATGATCCTCAGAGCATCCGCTATTTCCTCCCTGGCTTCCTTCAATAGCCCAGGAAACAATCCATCCGGCCCTGGTGACTTATCAACTTTCAAGGATTCCAGTCCCTCTAGTACTTCCTCTCTCGTAATGTTTACCTTATCCAATATTTCACACCTCTCCTCTTTAACTACTACGTCCGGATCATCCCTTTCCAATGTGAATACGGAGACAAAATATTCATTTAAAACCCTACCCACATCCTCTGCTTCTACACACAAGTTACCCTTATCATCCCTGATAGGTCCCACCTTTTCCTTAGCTATCCTCTTGTTCTTAATGTACTGATAAAACATCTTTGGGTTTTCTTTAATCTTACTGGCTAATATTTTTTCACGTCCTCTCTTTGCTTTCCTTATTTCCTTTTTTACGTTATCCCTGTACTTTCTATACTCCTCTAGGCTTTCTGCAGTATTTAGTTTTCTGTGACAGTCATAAGCTTTCTTTTTCTGCTTTATCTTGCCCCGTATACTTCTAGACAACCAGGGGGCTCTAAATTTGGCAGTGCCACCCTTTCTTTGAGGGGATGTATCTGCATTGTACCCGTAGAATTTCACTTTTCTGTGCCTCCCACTGGCTTGCCACTGATTTCTCCTCAAGTCGTTGTGTCCAGTCCACTTCTGCCAAATCACCTCTTAGTTCTGTAAAATTTGCCTTCCCCCAATTTAAAATGTTTACTCCTGATTTAACTCTGTCCTTTTCCATAATAATGCTAAAACTAACTGAATTGTGGTCACTATCCCCAATATGGTCACCCACTGTCACTTCATCCACTTGCCCATCTTGATTTCCCAGGACTAAATCTAGAATTGCATCCCCTCTTGTTGGGCTTGTCACGTACTGGCTAAAAAAGCTCTCCTGGACACCGATCAAGAATTTGGCGCCCTCTGTGCCCCTCACACTGTTTGAATCCCAGTTGATGTTCGGGTAGTTGAAATCCCCTACTATTATTGCCCTCTTATTTTTGCACTCAGAAATTTGCCTACATATTTGTTCTTCTATCTCCCTTTCGCTATTCGGGGGTCTATAGTTCACTCCTAATAGTGTGACTGCCCCTTTTTTATTTCTTAGCTCAACCCATATGGCCTCGATTGATGATCCATTTAGCATATCATCCCTTCTCACAACTGTAATTGATTCTTTAACCAATAATGCTACCCCCCACCTCACCCACTCTATCCTGCCTGAAAACTCTATATCAAGGGATATTGAACTGCCAATTATCCCCCACTCATATCAAAGCATTGAACTTCTTCCTGTACTGCATCCATGTTTATGATGCTGTGCGCCTGGCATTGACTTCGTCCCCGACTGCCTCCCACTGCCTATTGGGTATATGTCTGGAGGGCCTCTTGACCACCCCTCCCCCCCTCCCCTGCGGATATACGATGTCCCTCCTTCTGTCCACCTCTTGCATCAAGGCCTCTGGTGCATCAGCAGAGAACCTTGGCGTACGGACTCTTGCAGACCTGGTATCAACTCAGATTGGCAGATTGGTGAGGTCTGGCATGCAGATTGGAGGATGTGGGATTTAGTAGTGCGCAACCTTTATTCAATGCTTTAACATAACTCAACAGTGTGTAAACATAGAGACGGGACCTGCATGTGTGCTTCATGTGTGCGACGTCTGATCTGCGTTCAGACTCTGTGCAGACAGCAGGGTGTTATTTTCAGCAATTTTAAGAGATTTCTAACAGACAGCCTGTCTTTAAGAGATTGGAGCTCCCCTTGCTGGTGGAAAATTTGAATTGCATGGAATCCTCGTTCTCACTGATTCGGAACACAGATTGCAGGTAAGTTCTCAGGCCTGACAAAAATCACGTCCTTCCTGTGCAGGGACCATTGGGCACGGGATAATAGCGGATCGTGCTGCCCTCGCCCAAAAACGGGCCCTATCCAATTTTTCTTCCAAAGCCTCTATTTATAAAGCCCAGGATCCCGTGTCCTTTTTTAGCCGCTTTCTCAACCTGCCCTGCCACCTTCAATGATTTGTGCACATAAACCCCCAGATCTCTCTGTTCCTGTACTCCTTTTAGAATTGTGCCCTTTAGTTTATATTGTCTCTCCTCGTTCTTCCTACCGAAACGTATCACTTCACACTTTTCTGCATTAAATTTCATCTGCCACGTGTCCGCCCATTCTACCAGCCTGTCTGTATCCTCTTGAAGTCTATCACTATCCTCCTCACCGTTCGCTCCCCTTCCAAGTGTCATCAGCAAATTTTGAAATTGTTCTCTGTACTCCCAAGTCCAAGTCATTAATATATTTCAAGAAAAGCAGTGGTCCCAGCACCGACCCCTGGGGAACACCACTGTACACCTCCCTCCAGTCCGAAAAACAACAGTTCACCACTACTCTCTGTTTCCTATTACTTAGCCAATTCTGTATCCATGCTGCCACTGCCTCCTTTTATTCCATGGGCTTCAACTTTGATGACAAGCCTATTATCAAACGCCTCTTGGAGGTCCATATACACCACATCAACTGCATTGCCCTCATCGACCCTCTCTGTTACCTCGTCAAAAAACTCAATCAAGTTGGTTAAACATGATTTGCCTTTAACAAATCCGTGCTGGCTTCCCCTAATCAATCCACACTCGTCCAAGTGACTGTTAATTCTGTCCCAGATTATCGTTTCTAAAAGTTTCCCCACCACCGAGGTTAAACTGACTGGCCTGTAGTTGCTGGGTTTATCCTTACACTTTATTTTGAACAAGGGTGTAACATTTGCAATTCTCCAGTCCTCTGGCACCACCCCCGTATCCAGAGATAATTGGAAGATTACGGCCAGTACCCCTGCAATTTCCACCCTTACTTCCCTTAGCAACCTAGGATGCATCCCATCCGGACCAGGTGACTTATCTACTTTATGTATAGCCAGCCTTTCTAGTACCTCTTCTTTATCAATTTTTAGCCCATCCAGTATCTCAACTACATCTTCTTCCTTGGTAAAGACAGATTCAAAGTACTCATTTAGTACCTCGGCCATCCCCTCTGCCTCCATGAGTCGATCTCCTTTTTGGTCCCTAATCAGCCCCACCCCTCCTCTTATTACCCGTTTACTATTTATATGCCTATAGAAGACTTTTGGATTCCCTTTTATTTTGGCCACAGTCTATTCTCATACTCTCTCTTTGCCCCTCTTATTTCCTTTCTCGCCTCCCCTCTGAACTTTCTATATTCAGCCTGGTTCTCACTTGTATTATCAACCTGACATCTGTCATACACCCCCCTTTTTTCTGCTTCATCTTAGTCTCTATCTTTTTCATCATCCAGGGAGCTCTGGTTTTAGTTGCCCTACCTTTCTCCCTCGTGGGGATGTATTTAGAATGTACCCAAACCATCTCCTCTTTAAAGGCCGTCCATTGTTCAATTAAGTTTTTGCCTGCCAACCTTTGATTCCAATTTACCCGGACCAGATCTGTTCTCATCCCACTGAAATTGGCCCTCCTCCAATTGAGTATTTTTTCTTTAGAGTGGTCTGTGTCCTTTCCCATAGCTATTCTAAACCTTATGATACTATGATCGCTGCTCCCTAAATGTTCCCCCACTGACACTTGCTCCACTTGGCCCACCTCATTCTCCAGAACCAGATCCAGCAATGCCTCCTTCCTCGTTGGGCCAGAAATATACTGGTCGAGAAAGCTCTCCTGAACACACTTCAAAAATTCCTCCCCCTCTGTGCCCCTTATATTCTTACTATCCCAGCCTATATTAGGATAGTTGAAGTCCTCCATTATCACTACTCTATGGCTCTTGCGCCTCTCTGTAATTTCCCTGCAAATTTGTTCCTCTATATCCTTCCCACTAGTTGGTGGCCTATAGAATACACCCAGTAGTGTAATGTCACCTCTATTGTTTCTTAACTGTAACCAAGTAGATTCTGTCCTTGACCCCTCCAGGACATCCTCTCTCTCCAGCACATTCTCCAGCAATATTCTCCTTAAACAATACTGCCACCCCACCCCCCCTCCTTTCTTTCCTTCCCTACCTTTCCTGAACACTGTGCATCCAGGAATATTTAGTACCCAATCCTGACCTTTTTTGAGCCAGGTCTCCGTTATCACCACAACATCATATTCCCATGTGACTATTTGCGCCTGCAGCTCACCAACCTTGTTTAATACGCTACGTGCGTCTACACACATGCACTGTATTCCTATCTTAGACCTTCTTGTATTCTCTGTTAGTCTGATCCCATCTAATACTGTACTATTACTTGCTCCAGTGCTATCTGTCTCTCCCGATCCTTTGTGCCCCTTGTTTCTCCTTTTCAATGCTACATCCTGGTGCGCAAATTAGTTTACCCCCTGCCAAATTAGTTTAAGCCCTCCCCCAAAGCACTAGTAAACCTCCCCGCGAGGACATTGGTCCCAGCTCCATTGAAGTGCAACCCATCCGGCCTGTACAGGTCCCACCTCCCCCAGAACTGGTCGCAATGCCCCAGAAATCTAAAGCCCTCCCTCCTGCTCCATCTCTCCAGCCATGCATTCATCTGCCCTATCCTCCTATTTCTATATTCCATACTAGTGCGTGGCACTGGGAGTAATCCGGAGATTACTACCTTTGGGGAACGATATACTTGCCTTAGAGGGGGTGCAACAAAGGTTCACTAGATTGATTCCTGGGATGACAGGGTTGTCCTATGAGAAGAGATGGAGTAAAATGGGCCTATATTCTCTGGAGTTTAGAAGAATGAGAGGTGACCTTATTGAAACGTCTAAAATTCTTAGAGGGCTTGACAGGGTAGATGCTGAGAGGATGTTTCCCCTGACTGGAGTGTCTAAAACTAGAAGGCATAGTCTCAGGATAAGGGGTCGGCCATTGAGGACTGAGATCAGGAAAAATTTCTTCATGTAGGGAATTGTAAATCTTTGGAACTCTCTACCCCACAGGGCTGTGGATGCTTAGTCGTTGAGTATATTCAAGACTGAGATCGATAGATTTGTGCACACTAAGGAAATCAAGGGTATTGGGATCGGGCGGGAAAGTGAAGTTGAGGTAGAAGTTCAGCCATGATCTGATTGAATGGCGGAGCAGGCTTGAGGGGCCGGATATCCTACTCCTGCTCCTATTTCTTACATTCTTGTGGTGAACAGGGGTGGGACTGTGGCTAATTGTTGTCCTCTCTAGCTCAGGGCTGCTAAACTATTACCACTCACCCATACCTGCCCTGACCAAGTCCGTTAACGTAGCACAGATGGAAAGACTGAAGCTCGGACCTTCCTGGCCTGAATCTCTCAGTCCCACACGGGGCACTACTCTCTACAATGACATGGTATCATGTGTACATCACTGAGCAACATTTCTTTTACTGGACCAAATCAGTTCCTTCAAAATGGCAAAAAGATGACAGTGGGTTCCAATCACTCACCAATCAAAGGCACAGAAAGTGATTGCATAACTTTGCCTATTTAACATCTCTAGTAAATGCAGGTTCGCCTTCCACTCCTTTACTGTGCTTTTAGCAATGTTAAGCTAACTAGTAAAAGCAATACATGCAGCAAGTGGGTCCAGTGAATCAGCTCTTTCACCCATTATAAGTTGCAATCACGCAGAAAATTGCCAAGATTTCTGCTTTTGCATTTTTTCTTCCAGCCATACCTGCAAAAGAAAAGAGCATCAGACACAATAAAACAGTGGCAATGAATAGCCAGAGACCCAGCAACATTCTTATTTATTTACTGGTATCAGGGGGCTGAAGGCTTTATCTTGCCCCAGTTTTGTCCCTCCTCACCTGAAGGGTTTGAACCAGGCCTGGGATCCATATGAACATAAGAAATAGGAGCAGGAGTAGGCCATACGGCCCCTTGAACCTGCTTCTCCATTCAACAAGATCACAGCTGATCTTCTACCTCAATGCCATTTTCCTGCACCATCCCCATATCCCTTGATGCCTTTAATATCTAGAAATCTATCGATCTCTGTTTTGAATATATTCAATGACTGAGCCTCCACAGCCCTCTGGGGTAGAGAATTCCAAAGATTCACCACCTTCTGAGTGAAGAAATTTCTCCTCATCTCAGTCCTAAATGGCCGACCCTTTATTCTGAGACTGTGACCCCTGGTTCTAGACTCCCCAGCCAGAGGAAACATCCTCCCTGCATCTACCCTGTCGAGCCCTGTAAGAATTTTGTATGTTTCAATGAGATCACCTCTCATTCTCCTAAACTCTACAGAATACAGGCCTAGTCTACTCAATCTCGCCTCGAACAACAATCCCGCCATCCCAGGAATCAGTCTGATGAACCATCGTTGCACTCCCTCTATGGCAAGTATATCCTTTCTTAGGTAAGGAGACCAAAATTGTACACAATACACCAGGTGTGGTCTCACCAAGGCCCTATATAATTGCAGTAAGACATCTTTTACTCCTGTACTCAAACCCTCTTGTAATAAAGGCCAACATACCATTTACCTTCCTAATTGCTTGCTGCACCTGCATGTTAGCTTTCAGTGACTCATGTACAAGGACATTAAGGTCCCTTTGAACATCAACATTTCCCAATCTCTCACCATTTAAATAATACTCTGCATTTCTGTTTTTCCTACCAAAGTGGATAACTTCACATTTTTTCACATTATATTCCATCTGCCATGTTCTTGCCCACTCACTTAGCCTGTCTATATCCCCTTGAAGCCTCTTTGCATCCACCTCACAACTCACATTCCTACCTAGTTTTGTGTCATCAACAAACTTGGAAATATTACATTTGGTCCCTTCATCCAAATCATTGATATAGATTGTGAATAGCTGGGGCCCAAGCACTGATCCCTGCGGTACCCCACTAGTCACAGTCTGCCAACCTGAAAAAGACCCATTTATTCCTACTCTCCGTTTTCTTTCTGTTAACCAATTCTCAATCCATGCCAGTATATTACCCCCAATCCCATGTGCTCTAACTTTGTTCACCAACCTCCTGTGTGGGACCTTATCGAAAGCCTTCTGAAAATCCAAATACACCACATCCACTGGTTCACCCTTATCTAATCTACTAGTTACATCCTCAAAGAACTCCAATAGGTTTGTCAAACATGATTTCCCTTTCATAAATCCATGTTGAATCTGCCAAATCCTATTATTATTTTCTAAGTGTCCTGTTTTCACATCCTTTATAATAGATTCTAGCATTTTCCCTACTACTGATGTCAGGCTAACAGGTCTGTAGTTTCCTGTTTTCTCTCCCTCCTTTCTTAAATAGTGGGGTTACATTTGCCACCCTCCAATCTGCAGGAACCGTTCCAGAATCTATAGAATTTTGGAAGATGACAACCAATGCATCCACTCTCTCTATAGAGACACCTCTTTCAAAACCCTGGGATGTTGATCATCAGGTCCTTGGGATTTAGCAACTTTCAGTCCCATTAATTTCTCTAGTACTATTTTTTACTAATACTAATTTCCTTCAGTTCCTCATTCTCGCCAGGCCCTTGGTTCTCGACTATTTCTGGATCCAGTTCTCGTGATGCTGGCAGGTCTCCAGCATTTCACTCAAATTGTCATTCACCATGTGTGAACTAAGACAGTGAGTGTGAAGGGTCATTCCACTATAAGCCCGATCTTCTGCTCATGCTGGGTGTGAGGTTATGAGTCTAAACATGCCAGCAACTGCTGGTGAAGGAGAGGCCAGTTTGCATCAGACATTAGAGAGCCAGCGCTGTTTTCGGAAAGCAAATAGCAACTTTGACTTTAACACAGTAATTGGACCATAAATGGATTGAAGGGAAAAGAGCAGGTGAATGGGCCTAATTAGATAGCTCTTCCAAAGAGCCAACACTGGCATGATAGTCGGAATGGATTCTTTCTGTGTTGAATCATTCTATGATTCTATGATTCTACTCCAATTCTCTCCTCCCATCTTCCACCCTACATAAACTTCATCTCATCCAAAACTCTGCTGCCAGTATCCTATCCCATACCACTTCACTCACCCTTCACACCCATCCTTATTGGCTTAGATTGGCTTCCAGTCCTCCAATGCCTCAAATTTAAAATTGTTGTCCTGGACCTCACCCCTCCCTATCTCTATAACCTCCTCCAGTGCTACATCAGCACCCCGAAACCCACGATTTCACAGACTACTGACTCTTCGCCCCGCTATTAGTGGCTGTGCCTTCAGCCATCTTGGCCACACATCTAGAATTCCGTGTCCAAAACCCCAACTATCTCTCCATTTCCCTCTCCTCCTTAAAGACCCTCCTTAAAACCCATTTCTTTGACCAAGAACATAAGAACAAAGGAACATAAGAAATAGGAGCAGGAATAGGTCATACGGCCCCTCGAGCCTGCTCCGCCATTCAATCAGATCATGGCTGATCTTCGACCTCAACTCCACTTTCCCGCCTGATCCCTATATCCCTTGATTCCCCAATAGCCCAAAAATCTATTGATCTCAGCCTTGAATATACTTAATGACTGACCATCCACAGCCCCCTGGGTAGAGAATTCCAAAGATTCCCAACCCACTGCGTGAAGAAATTCCTCCTCATCTCAGTCTTGAATGGCCGACCCCTAGTTCTAGACTCTCCAGCCAAGGGAAACAATCTCTCAGCATCTACCCTGTCAAGCCCCCTCATAATCTTATATGTTTCAATGAGATCACCTCTCACTCTTCTAAACTCCCGAGAGCATAGGCCCATTCTACTCAATCTCTCCTCATAGGACAACCCTCTCATTCCAGGAATTAATCGAATGAACCTTCACCGCCTCCAAGGCAAGTACATCCTTCCTTAGATAAGGAGACCAAAACTGTGCACAGTACCACAGGTGAGGTCTCATGAAAGCTCTGTACAACTGTGGTAAGACTTCCCTACTCTTGTACTCCAACCCCCTTGCAATAAAGGCCAACATGCCGTTTGCTTGCCTAATTGCCTGCTGTACCTGCATACTAACTTTTTCTGTTTCTTGTATGAGAATACCCAAGTACCGTAGCATAGTGGTTATGTTACTGGACTAGTAATCCAGAGGCTTGGACTGAGAGTCGTGAGTTCAAATCTCTGCTATGGCAACTGGGGAATATAAATTCAATTAATTAAATAAAATCTGCAATTTAAAAACTAGCATCAGAAAAGGTAGCCATGAACACGACCCGGTCATCATAAAAACCCATCTGGTTCGCGATAATCCTTTAGGGAAGGAAACTTGCCATCCTTACCAGGTCGAGCCGATATGTGACTCCAGACCCACAGCAATGTGGTTGATTCTTAATTATCCTCTGAAATGGCCGAGCAAACCACTCAGTAGTACAATCTTGTTAAAAAAAGTCATAATAAGAATAAAACCGGACGGGCCACTAGGCACTGGACACAACAAAGGCAAACTAAGCCCAGTCGACCCTGCAAAGTCCTCCTCACTATCATCTGGGGACTTGTGCCAAAATTGGGAGAGCTGTCCCACAGACGAGTCAAGCAACAGCCTGACACAGCCATACTTTCAGAATCATACCTTTCAGCCAACGTCCCAGACTCTTCCATCACCATCCCTGGGTTTGTCCTGACCCACCAGAGGTGGTATTACAGTCAGGAGGGAGTGGCCCTAGGAGTCCTCAACATTGACTCCGGACCCCATGAAATCTCATGGCATCAGGTCAAACATGGGCAAGGAAACCTCCTGCTGATGACAACCCAAACGTCATCCACTCAGCTGATGAATCAGTCCTCCTCCATGTTGAGCACCACTTGGAGGAAGCACTGAGGGTAGCAAGGGCACAGAATGTACTCTGGGTGGGGGACTTCAATGTCCATCACCAAGAGTGGCTCGGTAGCACCACTGCTGGCCGAGTCCTGAAGGACATAGCTGCCAGACTGGGCCTGCAGCTGGTGGTGAGCGAACCAACACGAGGGAAAAACCGACTTGACCTCGTCCTCACCAATCTACCTGTCGCAGATGCATCTGTCCATGACAGCAAAGGTAGGAGTGACCACCGCACAGTCCTCGTGGAGATGAAGTCCTGTCTTCGAACTAAGAACACCATTACAATGTGTTGTGTGGCACGACCACCGTGCTATAATGGGATAGATTCAGAACAGATCGAGCAGCTCAAAACTGGGCATCCATGAGGCGCTGTGGGCCATCAGCAGCAGCAGAATTGTATTCCAGCACAATCTGTAACCTCATGGCCCGGCATATTCCTCACTCTACCATTACCAACAAGCCAGGGGATCAACCCTGGTTCAATGAGGAGGGTAGAAGAGCATGCCAGGAGCAGCACCAGGCGTACCTAAAAATGAGGTGCCAACCTGGTGAAGCTACAACTCAGGACTACATGCATGCTAAACAGCGGAAGCAACATGCTATAGACAGAGCTAAGCGATTCCACAACCAAAGGATCAGATCAAAGCTCTGCAGTCCTGCCACATCCAGTCGTGAATGGTGGTGGACAATTAAACAACTAATGGGAGGAGGAGGCTCTGTAAACATCCCCATCCTCAATGATGGCGGAGTCCAGCACGTGAGTGCAAAAGACAAGGCTGAAGCGTTTGCAACCATCTTCAGCCAGAAGTGCCGAGTGGATGATCCATCTCGGCCTCCTCCTGATATCCCCACCATCACAGAAGCCAGTCTTCAGCCAATTTGATTCACTCCACGTGATATCAAGAAACGGCTGAGTGCACTGGATACAGCAAAGGCTATGGGCCCCGACAACATCCCAGCTGTAGTGCTGAAGACTTGTGCTCCAGAACTAGCTGCGCCTCTAGCCAAGCTGTTCCACTACAGCTACAACACTGGCATCAACCCGACAATGTGGAAAATTGACCAGGTATGTACTGTCCACAAAAAGCAGGACAAATCCTATCTGGCTAATTACCGCCCTATCAGTCTACTCTCAATCATCAGCAAAGTGATGGAAGGTGTCATCGACAGTGCTATCAAGCAGCACTTACTCACCAATAACCTGCTCACCGATGCTCAGTTTGGGTTCCGCCAGGACCACTCGACTCCAGACCTCATTACAGCCTTGGTCCAAACATGGACAAAAGAGCTGAATTCCAGAGGTGAGGTGAGAGTGACTGCCCTTGACATCAAGGCAGCATTTGACCGAGTGTGGCACCAAGGAGCCCGAGTAAAATTGAAGTCAATGGGAATCAGGGGTAAAACTCTCCAGTGGCTGGAGATGGTAGTGGTTGTTGGAGGCCAATCATCTCAGCCCCAGGACATTGCTGCAGGAGTTCCTCAGGGCAGTGTCCTAGGCCAAACCATCTTCAGCTGCTTCATCAATGACCTTCCCTCCATCATAAGGTCAGAAATGGGGATGTTCGCTGATGATTGCACAGTGTTCAGTTCCATTCGCAACCCCTCAGATAATGAAGCAGTCCGTGCCCGCATGCAGCAAGACCTGGACAACATCCAGGCTTGGGCTCATAAGTGGCAAGTAACATTCGCGCCAGACAAGTGCCAGGCAACGATCATCTCCAACAAGAGAGAGCCTAACCCCCTCCCCTTGACATTCAACGGCATTACCATCACTGAATCCCACACCATCAACATCCTGGGGGTCACCATTGACCAGAAACTTAACTGGACCAGCCATATAAATACTGTGGCTACAAGAGCAGGTCAGAGGCTGGGTATTCTGCGGCGAGTGACTCACCTCCTGACTCCCCAAAGCCTTTCCACCATCTGCAAAGCACAAGTCAGGAGTGTGATGGAATACTCTCCACTTGCCTGGATGAGTGCAGCTCCAACAACACTCAAGAAGCTTGACACCATCCAAGACAAAGCAGCCCGCTTGATTGGCACCCCATCCACCACCCTAAATATTCACTCCCTTCACCACCGGCGCACTGTGGCTGCAGTGTGTACCATCCACAGGATGCACTGCAGCAACTCGCCAAGGCTTCTTCGACAGCACCTCCCAAACCCACGAGCTCTACCACTTAGAAGGACAAGGGCAGCAGGCACATGGGAACAACACCACCTGCACGTCCCCCTCCAAGTCACATACCATCCCAACTTGGAAATATATCGCCGTTCCTTCATCGTCGCTGGGTCAAAATCCTGGCACTCCCTTCCTAACAGCACTGTGGGAGAACCGTCACCACACGGACTGCAGCGGTTCAAGGCGGCGGCTCACCACCACCTTCTCGAGGGCAATTAGGGATGGGCAATAAATGCCGGCCTCGCCAGCGATGCCCACATCCCATGAACGAATAAAAAAAAGTCTCTCTGAACACCAACTTTTAATAGTTTCTCACTATTTAAACAATATTCTGTTTTTCTATTCTTCCTACCAAAGTGAATAACTTCACATTTCCCCACATTATATTGCACCTGTCATCTTCTTGCCCACTCACTTAACCTGTCTATATCTCTTTGCAGACTCTTTGTGTCCTCCTCACAGCTTACTTTCCCACCTAGCTTTGTATCGTCAGCAAACTTGGATACATTATACTCGGTCCCTTCATCTCAATCATTAATGTAGATCGTAAATAAAATAAAATGTAAAAAGGCCCCAGCACCGATCCTTGCGGCACTCCACTAGCTGCAGCCTCCCAACCTTAGAGTAAGAAACGGAAGGATTTATAATGGGGAACAAGGAAATGGCAGAGCAATTAAACAAATACTTTGGTTCTGTCTTCACGGAAGAGGACACAAATAACTTCCCAGAAATGCTAGGGAACCAAAGGACTAGTAATGGCGGAGGAGGTCCGAATGGCCGAATGGCCTGCTCCTGCTCCTATTTTCTTTGTTTCTTAGTTTCTATGACCCATTTATCTGTACTCTCTATTTACTGTCCTTTAACCAATCCTCTAGCCATTCTAATATATTACCCCCAACCCATGAGCCCTTACCACTCTTTGCATCCTCCTCACAACTCACATTCCCACCTAGTTTTGTGTCATCAAGAAACTTGGAAATATTACATTTGGTTCCCTCATCCAAATCATTGATATATATTGTGAATAGCTGGGGCCCAAGCACTGATCCCTGCGGTACCCCACTAGTCACTGCCTGCCACCCGGAAAAAGACCCGTTTATTCCTACTCTCTGTTTCTTGTCTGTTAACCAATTCTCAATCCATGCCAGTATATTACCCCCAATCCCATGTGCTTTAATTTTGCACACTAACCTCTTTTGTGGGACTTTATCAAAGGTTTTCTGAAAATCCAAAGAAACCACATCCACTGGTTCTCCCTTATCTATTCTACCAGTGACATCCTCAAAAAACTCCAGTAGGTTTGTCAAACATGATTTCCCTTTCATAAATCCATGTTGAATTTGTCTAATCCCGTTGATATTTTCTAAGTGTCCTGTTATCACATTGTTTATAATAGACTCCAGCATTTTCCCTACGACTGATGTTAGGCTAACTGGTCTGTGGTTCCCTGTTTTCTCTCTCCCTCCTTTTTTAAATAGTGGGGTTACATTTGCCACCCTCCAATCTGTAGGAACTGTTCCATAATCTATAGAATTTTGGAAGATGACAACTAATGCATCCACTATTTTTTTTTTTATTCGTTCACGGGATGTGGGCGTCGCTGGCGAGGCCGGCATTTATTGCCCATCCCTAATTGCCCTCAAGAAGGTGGTGGTGAGCCGCCTTCTTGAACCGCTGCAGTCCGTGTGGTGACGGTTTTCCCACAGTGCTGTTAGGAAGGGAGTTCCAGGATTTTGACCCAGCGACAATGAAGGAACGGCGATATATTTCCAAGTCGGGATGGTGTGTGACTTGGAGGGGACCGTGCAGGTGGTGTTGTTCCCATGCGCCTGCTGCCCTTGTCCTTCTAGGTGGTAGAGGTCGCGGGTTTGGGAGGTGCTGTCGAAGAAGCCTTGGCGAGTTGCTGCAGTGCATCCTGTGGATGGTGCACACTGCAGCCACAGTGCGCCGGTGGTGAAGGGAGTGAATGTTTAGGGTGGTGGATGGGGTGCCAATCAAGCGGGCTGCTTTATCTTGGATGGTGTCGAGCTTCTTGAGTGTTGTTGGAGCTGCACTCATCCAGGCAAGTGGAGAGTATTCCATCACACTCCTGACTTGTGCCTTGTAGATGGTGGAAAGGCTTTGGGGAGTCAGGAGGTGAGTCACTCGCCGCAGAATACCCAGCCTCTGACCTGCTCTCGTAGCCACAGTATTTATATGGCTGGTCCAGTTAAGTTTCTGGTCAATGGTGACCCCCAGGATGTCGATGGTGGGGGATTCGGCGATGGTAATGCCATTGAATGTCAAGGGGAGGTGGTTATACTCTCTCTTGTTGGAGATGGTCATTGCCTGGCACTTATCTGGCGCGAATGTTACTTGCCACTTATCAGCCCAAGCCTGGATGTTGTCCAGGTCTTGCTGCATGCAGGCTCAGACTGCTTCATTATCTGAGGGGTTGCGAATGGAACTGAACACTGTGCAGTCATCAGCGAACATCCCCATTTCTGACCTTATGATGGAGGGAAGGTCATTGATGAAGCAGCTGAAGATGGTTGGGCCTAGGACACTGCCCTGAGGAACTCCTGCAGCAATGCCCTGGGGCTGAGATGATTGGCCTCCAACAACCACTACCATCTTCCTTTGTGCTCGGTATGACTCCAGCCACTGGAGAGTTTTCCCCCTGATTCCCATTGACTTCAATTTCCATGGCTACCTCTTTTAGTACTCTGGGATGCAGATTATCAGGCCCTGGGGATTTATCGGCTTTCAGTCCCATTAATTTCTTCAGCATTATTTTTTTACTAATTACTAATTTCCTTTAATTCCTCCTTCTCACTAGTCCCTTGTTCTCTAGCATTTCTGGGAAGCAATTTGTGTCCTCTTCCGTGAAGACAGAACCAAAGTATTTGTTTAATTTTATTTTTCTTTGCCATTTCCTTGTTCCCCATTATAAATTATCCCGTTTCTGACTGTAGGGGACCTACATTTGTCTTCACTAATCTTTTTTGTTTGCATACTTGTAGAAGCTTTTACAGTCCACTTTTATTGCAAGTTTACTCTCATACTCTATTTTTCATCTCTTAATCAATCTCTTGGTCCTTTTTTACTGAATTCTAAACTGTTGCCAATCCTCAGGCTTGCTACTTTTTCTGGCAACTTTATATGACTCCTCTTTGGATCTAATACTATCCTTAATTTCTTTTGTTTGCCATGGTTGGGCCGCTTTTCCTTTTGTGTTTTTGCACCAAAAAGGAATGTATAATTGTTGCAATTCATGCATTCATTCCTTAAATGTTAGCCATTGCCTATCCACCGTCATGCCTTTTAATGAAGCTTCCCAATCTATCAGAGCCAACTCACTCCTCATACCTTCGTAATTTCCTTTGTTTAGATTTAGGACCCTAGTTTCGGATTGGACTACTTCAC